>NC_044038.1:191052583-191137910 GCF_901765095.1 Microcaecilia unicolor | reverse complement strand
AGCTAATATTTTTACGTCCGCATTCAGAACTGATATTGGGCGATAAGAGCCACACTCCGTGTGATCCTTATCCGGCTTGGGTAAGATGGCAATCCACGCTTCCAGCATGGTAGGGGGCAAAACCTCACCCCCTCCAATCTGGTTAAACAGGTCTGCCAACAGGGGCGCCAATTCCAAAGCAAATTTCTTATAAAATTCATTAGGGAAGCCATCCAACCCCGGAGATTTGCTGGACGGCAAATGCTGAATAGCTTTTTGTATCTCCAAAGGCGTGACTGGCTTTTCCAGCTCTGTTCTTTGTTGTAATGTCAGAGGTGAGAGATCACTCTCTGCCAAGTACTCATCAATGGCCTCCGGGGACGGATCTCCCCTTTGTGCGTACAAGGCTTGGTAGTATTCCCCAAACCTCTTACGTATGTTCTCAGATGTAGTGAGTATATTACCCTTACTGTCCCTCACCCTGGTTACTGTACGGTCTATTTTTTGTCTGCGTAATTTCGTGGCAAGTCTGCGCCCTGCTTTATTGGTAAACTCATAAGTGCTACTTTTAATTCTAGATTGTAACAGACTTAGTTGCTCTGAGTAAATAGAGTCCAACTTAAGTCTCTCACCCCTCAGTTCTTCTAATACTGCTGGTGATCTCCCAACCTTATGCTGTGCTTCTAAGCGCTGTATGTTTCCCAGACAACTCGCCACTTGTGCTCTACGGATTTTCGCTCTCTTACTTGCTAATTGTAAAAAATAACCTCTCGTGACTGCTTTCATTGCGTCCCATACCGTGCTAAGGGGAGGCCCCGATTCCATGTTAAGCTCTAGATAATCCTTCAAAACTCTCCTGCAACCCTCCACCACCTCTACCTCTTGGAGCATAGTCGTGTTGAGCGTCCACCTTTTTTCCTTAACCTCTGCCCGAATAGATGACAAGGTCACCCAAACTGGGGCATGATCGGATAAGGTCATATTGCCTATCCCTGTTATGGGGCCCCTCTCTACCAGCCCAATGTCCAGAAAGATGCAGTCAATTCGGGAATAAGAGTCGTGGACAGATGAATAGCATGTATAATCCCGCTCCCCCCCCATGATTCACCCTCCACACATCCAACACACCCAAAGAGTATGCCATTGCTCCTAGTGCAATTGACTCCTTACTGTCCCCAGAGCGGCTGACTCCCGACCTATCCAGTGCTGGGTCCATTACAGCATTAAAATCTCCACCCAGGATTAGGGGGCCCTGTACAAAAGTGGCAAGTATGTTTTTCACCTTAGTGAAAAAGGCCCCTTGTTGTTCGTTTGGGGCGTACACAGAGGCCAGAGTTAGGTCTACTTGGTCAAGCATTATGTGCACAAACAAGAACCGTCCCCCAGGATCCCGTTTAATCTGCCTTATCTGCGCCGCCACCGATGCATGTAGCATCACCGCCACCCCTCTCTTTGACCCTTCAGCAGAGGATGCAAATAGAATAAGTGGATAGCTGGGATGAGAGAGGAGCTTTTCGTGCTTACGGCGAAGGTGCGTTTCCTGCAATAAAACTATTTGCGGCTTTAGGTGCATCAGCTCCTTAAAAAATTTTTGCCGTTTCTGAGGCATATTCAGGCCCCTGACATTGTAAGACATAATCTTTAAATCAGCACTCATGTGTATTTAATATCAAGGTCCACCGCATTTCCTGCCGGTGAATCCATCATAGAGGCAAACCATCTTTTTCAAACAATAGGCTGGACCTAACCTTCCCTCCCATCTCCCCCCCAGTATCCCACCCTCCCACCCCTTATCTCCCTTCCCCCACACTGAAACACCAACCAGAGGACACATTTCCCCTGAATGGGAATGAAGAAAGCAACCCATCAATCCCTGACAGCCCAGCCCTCATCCCTCCCCCACTCCCCCGACCCCACCTTCTTCCATCCTGTAACTTCCCAATCCATAACATAACACTTCACAGCTCACCACATTCGGCCCCAAGTCACTCTTGCATATATTCCCAAAGCATTCCCCAGAACCTTCTTACAGCCCCACTAGCCATACCCCAAAGCCCAGGCTTCTGGCAAGGCCTTGCTCCGCACATTAAAACATTCAAGACTCCCCAGTAGAATTCAGGTTCCCTTATTACTGTCCAAAAACTCGAAAAGTCTCAACTCAAGCTTGTCCCCAGAATTAACAGTTCCATCAAACCTTCCTTGAGGTAGATCAGGTCTCCTCTGCTCCACCACGTCTTTTCGAGTTGCGCCGGTTACCAGAATCAGGAACCCGCTTCCATCCTTGCAGCTTTGCCTTTGTGGCTGGCGCCATTGTCCCCTGCGGCACGCTCGACGAGACCAGGCCCGCTTCAAGAAGGGTCCCCCATACTTCTTTCAGTGATTGAGCTCTATGCTTAACTCCTTGCAGTGTGTATAAGAGCGAGAAGGGAAACCCCCATCTATAGGGGATATGTTCTTTGGCTAGTATTTCCAGGGCCGGCTTCATCAGCCGTCTTTGTTGCAACGTGAATTGTGAAAGATCCTGGTATACTGATATTTTAGCTTCAGCATATTCAAGGTCCTGCGCCTTCCGCGCTAAGTTAAAGATCTTCTCTTTCACCTCGTATTTATGAAATCTTGTGATGATATCCCGCACTTTATTGTCCTGCCTTTTGCCAAGTGCTCTGTGTGCCCTGTCCAGCACAATCTCCACTGCTCCATCCTCTGGGCCCAATAATGCCGCACACAGGGTTCTCACAATCTGTGGGACATCCTCGATCTCGCTTTCGGGCACCCCTCTAAACCTTAGGTTGTTCCTCCTGCTTCTGTTTTCTAAGTCGTCAATTTTGTACTCCAGCTCAGCATTTTTCTTTGCCAAATCTTGAAACTGTATCTCGTGGGCATTCAGGGTTTCGGCATGCTCATCCATTCTTGTTTCAACATCTTCTACCCTGCCCCCTAACTCTCGCAAGTCTGTGCTTAGCGCTTCCATGCGGTCGAGTATCTCGTCCTTCGAGCCCTTAATATCCTCTTGTATTTTTGACAAGAGCTGGCGAAGCTCAACTGAAACGCCTTTTTTTTTATTAGGAGGCTGCCGCGATTCGGCCAGGGATAGCGCTGAATCCGAGTCCGACGGAGACACGTGCGCCGCGGATTCATGGCGCTTAGACGCCCGGCTAGGCCCACCTCCCGTTAGCCGCTCCGCTTCTTTATTTCGCACCGCAGCTGATTTACTCATTGTTGCTGGCGCTTTGCTGATCTCGTCACTCGTTTTTCGGTCAAGTACAGACCCTGGGGCCGCCTGTAAATGCTTTTGTAAGTCGGAGGAGCGGGGAGCTCAAGAACTAGGCTGCCATTCTATAAGATGACGTCACTTCCTCCTAGTTGGTAAATTTTTTAGGTCAATCTTAGTTATGTCCTCGCCGTTGCGAGGCCCAATTGACCATGGTTGTTGTTTTGAGTGAGCCTTGGGGCTAGGGATACCCCATCAGTGAGAACAAGCAGCCTGCTTGTCCTCGGAGAAAGCGAATGCTACATACCTGTAGAAGGTATTCTCCGAGGACAGCAGGCTGATTGTTCTCACAAACCCGCCCGCCTCCCCTTTGGAGTTGAGTCTTCCCTTGAAGTGTATTGTCTTGCTACATACTGGACTGGCCGGCTCGAGCCGGTTTCGGGCGGGAAGACGGCCGCGCATGCGCGGTGCGCATGGGCGCGCGAGGACTAGCAATGGCCTTTGCTAGTAAACTTTCCGATGGAGGGGGCTGCCGAGGACGTCAACCAATCAGTGAGAACAATCAGCCTGCTGTCCTCGGAGAATACCTTCTACAGGTATGTAGCATTCGCTTTATACATGGCATGTAATCCTGCTTGAACTAAATGCTCTAGAGGGTCCTTTTTGTGAGTTCACCTGGCAGCGTAAACTAATTATTACATTTCAAAATGTTTTCTCAAAATATGAATTTTGTCATTTCCTTTTGTCGTTGGAAGCAGATATGTTCAAAGTTTCTGTCATGAGAGACTCAAATGGAAAAAAAAAAACACCTCAAGACTAAATTAAGGTACCATGAGGAACAAAAGGAGAGAAAGGTGGTTCACCTCCTTAAGGAAATTGACAACATTCAGGTTTTCAGCCACTGTCCTTCCTCAGATCTATCCCCTTCTCCCCCTCCCCCCCCCCCCCCCCCCCCAAATAGCAAAATGAACCTTCAACAAACTGAGAGCAATACCCTTGTCATGCTCTCTTCTGTAGGAAGGCCAAGATGGAAGTACTTTGCTTTCCACAGAGAAATAAACTTCACACATGATATGTCAAAGCTGCACCCTTTTGGATCTATGCCAGATAAGTAGATTCCTATGAGCCTTCAGCAGTATGGAAATTTCTGCTGCTGAATACCTGCACAACTGGATCCTCCCAAAGGCCATGCCATAAGCAGAGATGGATCCTGCATCACAACAGACTCTTGGGATAGATGATCTTTGAAGGGAAAAAAAAATTGAGAGTCCAGCCAACAGGATCCTCACAAGGCTGGCATACCACAGCCTTTGGGTCCTGTCTGGATTGATGAGAATACCCAGACCCTTGATCCACGGAAGAATCTGCCCTAACAGAAGGCCAAGGAGGAAATGCACAAAGTAACTGGTCTGTTAGCCATTTCTGAACCAGGGCATCTGTCTCTGGATCAGAACCCTCTGCGATGGCCACTTTGTTGATTATTAGTTGGAATGCTCCCTGGCTCAGCTCCCCCTGGGTCTACCACGTTTAGACTATAATGAACTCCACAAGTAGAGAGGCTGATGACATTCACCATCATGAGCCAGTTGTTCTGATACTCAAGAATCACATTGATTTAATTCAACATAATGTACTCTGTGTAAACAGAAAACTGATGCATGTTTCCTGCAAAGGAGGTAATTTATAATATGAATTATATTTCTATCCAGACATATTTTATACTGCATTATTTTTATCAATGCGCAATGCCTTTTGTAGTTAAATTGTCTTGACTTGCTAATTTAATTTCATGGATGTCTTGGATTCCTCTTGTTAGGCAGAAGAAGTACCAGCTATAAAAGCAAACCCAATGCCACACTATGGAGTGCCCTTCAAACCGAGAGCCCCAGAGAACAGACATGTGGAATTATGCCCATTCTCCTTTGACACCAGAGACAAAGAAAGGCAACTACAAAAGCAGAAGATGATAGAAGCTGTGCAGATAGAGGAGGTGGGAACTGATAAGCTATAAGGAGAGAGAAATATTGCGTTGAGGAGGGGATGATATGGGTTTGGAAGAGAGAGAGTGTATACACTGAGTTTAGTAGAGGGTACTAGGAGGTAAAGTCTTAGTTTGCTTCTCATATATAAAGATTTTAGCAAATTCTGAGTATCCAATGTAATATATCTGTCTGCCCATGAATGAAAGATGCTTTTTAAATTTGGGATATCTATTGACAAAATTGATATGACTTGGCTTGTGTCCCCCCCCCCCCAATCAGGTACCTAAGTTCAAAGCCCTTCCTGTGCCTGATTTTGAGCATATCAGCCTGCCAGAAAAGAAGGTGAAGATGGCAACACAGTTGGAACCTTTTCACCTGCAGATAGATGAGCGAGGAGCTGTTAAAACCCAGCGCTGGAAAGAACAGGTAAGGCTGTGTTTCCTCCACGACCCTCCAGATTGGTCAAGACGCGTGGGTTATGTCCTCCTACCAGCAGAGGGAGACTGAGAAACACTGAGCTTTTGAATACTGTATATATAACCTGTGCAGTACATCCACTAGCCAGTATTTTCTCAGTCTCAGCAGAGGTAGATGGACAGCCTGTGCAGTCTTCAATAGTCTGGTGAGGTAGCTTGATTTTACGGTTAAGGGATTTATTCTCTTATTGCCAAATTTAATTTGTTTTGACTATTCCCTGTACGTGGTTTAAAAAAAAAAAAAAAAACTAAGTGCTTCGGGGCCCTGGGTCCAGTGGGGCCCAGTTTTTCCCCCCTGGGGTGTCACACCTGTGTTCAGGTCCCTCCCCCTGTGCTGCTCTCTTTGGAGACTCTGGCAGCTTTGTGCCTCGGCTGCTTTTCTAATATTGTAGCCTTGAGAGCCCCTCACTTCTCAGCTGCCAAAATTTGGGTGATGTCTCTTTAAGAGCTATCTGAAGCTATTTCTTCATAGGAACGGACGGCAGGTTCGTTCCCTGTTAGTAGCGAGTGAGAGCAGTGCGAGTGCTTGTGCTGGGGAAGCGGTGAGTGAGAAGTTTCTTTTTTGCGCCTTTTTGCACAGCGTGTTGGGAGCTTCGGGGTCATGGCAGGCAAACTCCTCCGCTGTCGCGCGTGCTCGCGCCGAGGAGTAGAAGCTCCGGGAGGTCAGTGCCGGTTGTGCGGCGAACCGAAGCAGGCCTCGCCGATGGCGGCACCCCCGGTGTTGAGTGCGGAGGTTCCAGCGAGTTCGGGGGTGTCGGGGGCGGCAGGAGCATCGGCAGGGACGGTTTTGGCGAATTTAGTTTTGGCGGGAACGTCCGCCATTTTGGATTCCGCGCGTCCCGCGGAATCAGCTGTTTTTGGCCCTGCTGCTCCCGGATCGGCTCCGAAGGTGGTGCCTGAGGGTACAGGAGGCGTTGGTTTTCCTCCGGATTTTGTATGGACCCTCTATCAAGCCTGGAAGGCGGGACCCCCACCTTTAGGGGAGGGGCCTAGTTCGGCAGTGACTAAGAGGCTTCGTTTTGAGTGGGACGACGAGGAGGGATTCTCTCCTGTAGGATCCGAAGGTGCTTTTAGTGATATAGGGGACCCTGAGGGATTTGAGGGTCCTCAGGATCCGGAGTTGGTGGTTCCTGGGGAGGATCCCTCTGTAGTGCGGATTTTTCACAGGGAGGAGCTTGCGGAGCTCATTGAGCAGGTCTCTTCCACCCTTAAGTTTGAGCAGCCAGAGGCGGCTTTGGGGGAGGCTAGACAGGTGGACCCCTTGGTTAAGGGGATTCAGCGGCAGGCTAGGTCTTTTCCCATGAATAAGGACCTCCGGGATATGGTGTTTCAAGAGTGGCATTTGCCGGATTCTCCCTGTAAAGTGTCTAAAGCAATGTCTAGACTGTACCCGCTCCCACAGGAAGATAGAGACTCCTTTAAGGCACCCACAGTAGATGCGGTGGTGACAGCAGTTACAAAAGCCACGGCTATTCCGGTGGACGGGGGGACTGCTCTCCGGGATCCCCAGGATAGGAGGCTTGAGTCCTTCCTCAAGCGGAGTTTCGATTTGTCGGCCCTGGCCCTGCAGGCCTCGGTTTGTGGAGGGCTGGTTGCGCGGGCGTGTTTCCGATGGGCCGAGAAGCTGCTTGATGATTCGGTGGAGGTTGGGACCTCCGGGGTGCAGGAATTAGCCAAATTGGAAATGGGATCGTCCTTTTTGTCGGATGCGCTTTATGATTTGCTCCGGGCCTCGGCCAAGAATATGACTATGCTGGTGGGGGCGCGTAGGGCACTGTGGTTGCGAGGTTGGGTCGCAGACGCGGCTTCCAAAGCCAAGCTTTGTTCGTTTCCTTTTAAGGGGTCCATGCTTTTTGGTGAGGATTTGGATAAGTTGGTGCGCGGGCTCAGCGATGCCAAGGCCCCTCGTCTTCCGGATTTTCGTCCTAAGGCGGCTTCCAGGGGTACTTCTTCCCGAGGTCGGTTTAAGGAGGCTCGCCGGTATAGGCCCGGGAGGACTAGTGGGGCCTTTAGAGGTCGGTCCTTTCAGCGCACTAAGTCCTTTCGGGGCAATCGGCGCGGAGGGCGTGATTTTCCCGCAGGAGGACAGGTGTCGGGGCGTAATTCGCAATGAAGGTGTGCGGACCCAGGCTCTGGTTCGGGTAGGGGCTCGGCTGAGTCTGTTTTACCAGGACTGGGCCCAAATCACTTCGGATCAATGGGTTCTCGAGGTGGTGCGAGACGGATACGCTCTGGAGTTCGACGGCTCGCCTCCCGAAAGGTTTCTGGAGTCTCCTTGTCATTCGAGGCTCAAGCGGGCAGCGGTGCGGGACACTCTGGCTCGCTTGATCAGTCTGGGGGCGGTGGTCCCTGTTCCCCCCGCTCAGCGCTGCTTGGGCTGCTATTCAATCTATTTTGTGGTCCCGAAGAAGGAGGATGCCTTTCGGCCTATCCTAGATCTGAAGGCGGTCAATGCAGCTCTCAGAGTCCCCTCTTTTCGCATGGAGACATTGAGGTCGGTCATTGTCGCGGTGCAGGAAGGGGAGTTTCTCACGTCTTTGGATTTGACGGAGGCTTATCTGCACATCCCCATTCGGGCCGCTCATCAGCGATTTCTGCGCTTTGCGGTTTTAGGGAAGCATTTTCAGTTTTGTGCTCTGCCTTTCGGATTAGCAACGGCTCCTCGAACTTTTTCCAAGATCATGGTTGTAGTGGCGGCGGCCTTGCGGAAGCAGGGTTCTGGTGCACCCGTACCTGGACGATTGGTTGATTCGGGCCAAGTCCCAGTCGGAGAGCGAGGTGTCTACTGCTCGGGTGGTGCAGTTTCTTCAGTCTCTGGGCTGGGTAGTGAACTTCGGCAAGAGTCACCTGGTGCCGTTGCAGTCGCTGGAGTATCTGGGGGTTCTTTTCGATACCAGGAACGGTCGAGTCTTCCTGCCAGGCCCTCGGATTCGCAAGTTGCAGGGTCAGATTCGTCTATTCCTGTCGGAGGCGGCTCCGACGGCCTGGGAGTATCTGCAAGTCCTGGGGTTGATGGCGGCCACCATAGAGGTAGTTCCGTGGGCCCGGGCGCACATGCGGCAGTTGCAGTCAGCTCTTCTCAGTCGGTGGTCACCTCTGTCGCAGGGGTTGGACGTGCGCCTTCAGCTGCCGGTAAGCCCACGCCTCAGTCTCCGGTGGTGGCTAGACCCAGGAAATCTGGACAAGGGAATGCCGTTGGAGGCTCCACAGTGGGTGGTCCTCGTCACAGACGCCAGTCTTCAGGGCTGGGGAGCTCATTGTCTTGGTCAGGTAGCTCAAGGTCGCTGGTCTCAGGTAGAAGCTCAGTGGTCCATCAATCGTTTGGAAACTCGGGCCATTCGGCTGGCGCTTCTGGCGTTTCAGAGTGTGCTGTTGCGGAAAGCAGTCCGGGTGTTCTGCGACAACGCCACCGCCGTGGCTTATGTCAACCGTCAGGGGGGCACAAAGAGTCAGGCGGTCGCGGAGGAGGCGGCGCTGTTGTGTCAATGGGTGGAGGTTCATCTTCTAGCGCTCTCCGCGGCACATGTGGCTGGAGTAGACAACGTGGAGGCAGATTACCTAAGCAGGCATTCTCTAGACCCAGGAGAATGGGCGATTCATCGGGCGGTGTTCAATCGCATTGTGTCGGTCTGGGGACTTCCCGTGATGGATCTCATGGCAACGGCCCGCAATACTCAGGTTCAGAGGTTTTTCAGTCGACGGAGGGATCCTCGAGCGGAAGGCATAGACGCGCTCCTGATGCCTTGGCCGCAGGAGTTGCTGTATGTGTTTCCTCCATGGCCGTTGGTCGGTCGAGTGGTTCAGCGCATTGCTCAGCACCCCGGTCAAGTGATTTTGTTAGCCCCGAATTGGCCGCGTCGGCCGTGGTATGGAGATCTGGTTCGGTTGGCAGTAGCGGACCCTCTGCCGTTGTCAGAGTCAGTGGTGTTGTGTCAGGGGCCGATAGTTATGCCGGATCCGGATCGGTTCTCGCTTACGGCCTGGCTCTTGAGAGGCACAGGTTAAGGAAGAAAGGTTTTTCGTCCAGAGTTATCGATACGATGTTGAGTTCGCGTAGGCAGTCCACTTCGTTGGCGTATGTCCGGGTCTGGAGAGTATTGAGCATGGTGTGCAGGTAGACAAGTTCTTCCTTTTCGAGCGTCGGTGACAGATGTCTTGGAGTTTTTGCAGGATGGTATGGACAGGGGTCTGGCCTTGTCTTCTTTGAAGGTGCAGGTGGCAGCTTTGATAAGAAGCTCAGTCTTGGTCATGTTTAGTTTCAGATGGCGCTGAGACATCCAGGCAGTAATGTCAGACAGGCAGGCTGATACTTTGGCCTGGAGTTTGGCTGAGATTTCTGGAGTGGAGAGGTAGATCTGGGAGTCATCAGCATAAAGATGATACTGAAAACCATGGGATGAGATCAGAGTACCAAGGGAAGAAGTATAGATGGAGAAATGAAGAGGTCCCAGGACAGATCCCTGAGGTACACCAACTGACAGTGGGATAGAAGTACAGGAGGCTCCACTAGAGTATACACTAAAGGTACGCTGGGAGAGATAAGAAGAAAACCAGGAAAGAGCAGAGCCCTGAAATCCAAGTGAGGGCAGCGTATCAAGGAGTAGGCTGTGATCAACAGTGTCAAAAGCAGCAGATAGATCGAGAAGGATGAGGATAGAATAGAATAGAGACCTTTGGATCTGGCCAGGAACAGATCATTGGAGACTTTAGCAAGCGCTGTTTCAGTTGAATGAAGGGGGCGAAAGCCAGATTGAAGTGGATCAAGAATAGCTTGAGATGAAAGAAAGTCAAGGCAACGGCGGTGAACAGCACCTTCAAGTATCTTGGATAGGAAAGAGAGGAGGGAGATGGGGCAATAGTTGGAAGGACAGGTAGGGTCCAATGAAGGTTTTTTAAGGAGTGGTGTGACTATGGCATGTTTGAAGGCATCAGGAACAGTCACAGTGGACAGTGAAAGATTGAGGATATGACAGAAAAAAGGGATGACAGTAGGAGAGAGAGTGTTAAGTAGATGGGTGGGGATAAGATCAGAGGAACAAGTAGTTTCGAGGAGGAAAGAAGATGTGTAGTTTCCTCTTCAGTGATTTCAGAAAAGGAGGCAGGGGTTGGAGGGTTGAGAGAATGGACTAAGGGAAGGAGAGTTGGAGGTGACCTGGTTGAGAATTCAAATTTAATCTTGTGACCCTTATCATGAAAGAACTCAGCCATGGTCTGGGGGGAAAGTGAAGGGGGGGTTGGAGGTGAAGGCACTTTGAGGAGAGAGTTCAGTGTGGCAAAGAGACGTCGGGGGTTTGAGCCAAGAGAATTTGTCAACTGGATGTAATAGTCCTGTTTGGCAAGTGAAAGAACAGACTGGAAGGAGGTCAGCAAGAATTTGAAATGTATGAAGTCAGCATGGGCACGGGATTTCAGCCAAAGGTGTTCGGCAGAGCGGGCACAGGAACGTAGGTAGTGGATACAAGAGGTCAGCCAAGGCTGGGGTTTGGCACGTTTTACAGAACGGGGCATGGGAGGAGCGATAGTATCCAGAGCAGAGGTGAGAATAGTATTATAGGAAGAGACAGCCTCATTGACAGACTTGGATAACATAGTGGTAGAGAAGAGATTTGAAACACTGGAGGACAGAGTAGAGGGGTCAATAATAGCCTGAAGATTCCTAAATGTATTGGTTAAGATTGCACGGGACTGGGGAGGAGGGTGTTTAAGTGTGAAAGTTATCAGATGATGGTCAGAGAGGGGAAGAGTTGAGGCTAAGCTGCAGTATTATAGCAATGAGGAAAATAGTAATTTGTGTAAAGTTGCCAACTGGATCCAGATTTGCAGGATAGAGTTGATCCAGTTCTGGGTTTACCTCATTGCATGCAGGGACTTGTGGTTCTGATTTCCCCTTTGCATTCCCTTAGAAAAGCAAGTCCCTGCATGCACTGGGGTAAACCCAGGACTGGATCAATCCTGTCTTGTGAATCTAGATCCAGTTTGCAGCCTTAAATTTTGTCAGCTTGAAAATAGCTGTTAGACTTGTTTATTGGAGCTGATTCTGTATTGGAATTGGAATTTTTTTTTTTTTTTTTAATGCATGATCTGACTCTTCCCCAAAGCTTGCTGCATAAATGTCCTGTACTAGTTTGAGAGTTCATTTCAGGTTTAACAAAATGTTTCCCTCGTAGATCAAAGAAGAGTTGAAACAGCAGAAAGAAGCAGCCTGTTTCAAGGCTCGTCCAAACACAGTTACTCACCAGGAACCCTTTGTGCCAATGAAAGAGAATCGGATACTGGCAGGTGAGAGATTCATTCTTGTGCAGATGGTGCTGTTAGCTTCTGTTCCAGAGTTACGATATTCAGGGATCCCTTTACTAAGCTCCGAGGACAAGCAGGCTGCTTGTTCTCACTGATGAGTGACGTCCACGGCAGCCCCTCCAATCGGAAACTTCACTAGCAAAGGCCTTTGCTAGCTCTCGTGCGCCTCGGGTTTTTCTCTCCCTTATTTTTGGTGCCCTTCGTCACCATCGCGAATTTTGATTTCGCCGGCATGATTTTTCCGCCCATGTCATCGAAGTCTCCCAGCGGCTTCAAGAAGTGCACCCAGTGCGCCCGGGTAATCTCGCTCACTGATAGGCACGCTTCGTGTCTTCAGTTTCTGGGGGCTGGGCACCGCCCGCAGGCCTGTAGTCTTTGTGCTCTTTTACAAAAGAGGACTCGGGTAGCGAGGTTGGCCCAGTGGAACGTGTTGTTCTCGGGCTCTTCGTCGACAACAGCACCGGAGGCATCGAGTGCATCGACGACATCGAGGTTTCGACCCTCTGCATCGTCGGTACCGAGACATCGGAAGTCGGTGGTACCGGGACCTCCGCTGTTGCTGATGTCGTCGGACGGTGGTGCTTCGACTGAAGTGCAGGTGAGGGCTGTCCATTCCCCTGCTGGTGGCGGTGAGCCTTCGGGTGGGTCTTCTCCTGCCCTGAGGGCTCCTGCGGTACAGCCCCCCCGAGACCGACCTTCTTCGGCCTCGGCCCCGAGGAAGAGACGGCTGGATTCTACGTCCTCCTCGACGGTACCGGGAAGCTCCGGTGACATGCTTCGTTTGAAGAAATCAAAGAAGCATCGACACCGGTCTCCTTCCCGCGTCGGTACCGAGAGCTCTGGGTCGCCGAGGGAGTCAGCACCCAGTAGGCATCGGCACTGGGAGGATCGCTCACCCTCTGTTCAGGAGGTGTCGATGCGCTCCACCTTGGACAGCCCTGAACCGCCTCCACGCCCGGAACAGCCTCTGACCTCGACGCCTGCATCGGCTTCCATGTCTTTCTTCACAGCCGCTCTGCACGAGAGTCTCCGGGCCGTTCTCCCAGAGATTCTGGGAGAGCTGTTGCGCCCTTCCCCTCCAGTACCGGGGGTGCTTGTGCCACCGGTACCGTCGAGTGAGGCGCCGGCTGGCCCCTTGCCCGGGGTGAGGTCTCCGACATCGGTACCGGCTGCGGCCGCCTCCCAGGAAGACTCCCCGTCGGCGGAGGGAGCTTCGCTGGTGCTGGCGAGGGAGTCTACCTCTCGGCGCTTCCACCGTGGACGTGTTTCCATGGAGTCGAGTCGGGCACGGCTTCAGACACAGGTTCATGAACTTGTGTCTGATACCGATGGTGAGTCCTCATGGGAGGAGGAGGAGGACATCAGATATTTCTCTGACGAGGAGGAGTCTGATGGCCTTCCTTCTGATCCCACTCCCTCCCCTGAAAGGCAGCTTTCTCCTCCCGAGAGTCTGTCTTTCGCGACCTTTGTCCGGGAGATGTCTACGGCCATCCCCTTCCCGGTGGTCGTGGAGGATGAGCCCAGGGCTGAGATGTTTGAGCTCTTGGACTATCCTTCTCCACCTAAGGAAGCATCCACAGTACCCATGCATCATGTCCTAAAAAAGACATTGCTGGCGAACTGGACCAAGCCTCTAACTAATCCCCACATTCCCGGCAGATGAGATCCAAGATGGCGACGGTCTGAGTCGCCCTGCCAGACGCGCACGAATTCTTTCTGAGCAAGTGGTGTTCAGCGGTCCCTTACCTGATTCTCAGAATGGGGAAAAGAAGAGGCAAAGTCAGGGAGACTTCCTCTCTCCCTGGCGGGTCAGACCGTTTCGGCAGGCGAAATTGGAAGAATTTGCTGTAGCGCTGGGTCCTGGGAAAATTTCTACCCCCTCCGAAGAAGCCGGCGTTTCAATGCTGGCTGTCAGTGTAGACGGGGCTTCCCTGAGCCCCGTTGAACGTGCGGCGCCCCTGCAACCAGGAAGTGAGCGTTTCCTACAGAGCCCTGATGCCCCAACCCGGAATGGAGAGTCTGGTGCACAGGGAGGGAGCCTGGTGGAAGCCGGTGGAAATCAGAATGCTGTCAGCATGGAAGCCCCAGTACCGATTTCATCTTCTGGGCTGTCTTCACAGACAGTGAGTATCCCGGAGCTTGCTGTAAGTGCACCACTTCCTAAATTAACTGTTGGGAAAATGGAAAAGCCAGCCGTAGTGACATTAGAGTCACTATGGGATTTAACCTTTACAGCATATTCTTCCCTACAAACTATGGTGGTTAAAAATGCGGAGACTATGAAAATTTTGTCAGAAACTGCATTAACTCAAATTAAAAAGACTGGCTCTCAAGCTGAGGAAGTGAAAAAAACTTACTGAAAGAACCTCAAAGATGGAACTTGTGGGTCAAACTCTGCTTAAAGAAAAGAATTTCACTTCCCGAAGTCAGGAATATCTGGAGAACCAGTCTAGAAGACTTAATTTAAGGTTAATAAATTTCCCTAGCTCTCCTTTAGTCTCTCCAGTACAAATGGTTAAAAAATATTTTGTAGAAATTTTGGGTATGTCTGACACATCACTTCCACCCATTACTCGTGCGTTTTATTTACAAACCGACCCAAGGGGAGTAGGAAAATTTCCTCAAGAGGGTGGAGAGATGAATTTAACTACTTTTTTGGAATCATCTCTGGAGGTCGTTACAAGGAGAGCTACTTTGTTGGTTACTTTTGCTCTGAAGATAGACAGGGATGCAGTTCTGAGACTTTCACTAAGACATTTGGATTCAAACTTTCTGGGTTCTAAAATAAGGATCTATCCTGATTTATCAAGAGATACCCAAAAGCGGCGCAAGGCCTTTTTGGCTTTGCGCACAAGAACTTTGGCAACAGGAGTTAGTTTCCTGTTGAAATTTCCTTGTGTTTGCAGAATTGTATTTCAATCTAAACAATATCCATTTTTTGAACCTAAACAGTTGGAGGAGTTTATAATAAGTAGGGAGGAAATAAATGTTAAGGTATAATCCCATATGAACACTGATTAACCGGATTTGGTAGAATAACCTAAGACTAGGGCTTCGTTTATGTAATTTTTTCTGATTTATTTCTTTTAGATTATTTGAAAATCTTTCATCTTGGATCAATTTCTGTTAACTTGTGGTCGGTAGAATGTTTAAAATTAGAAATAAGGATGTATAATTTGGTTATATGATTTCTAAATTGTGTATTATTCATAAATGAGAAGTTATGTCTGTTAAAAACTTAATAAAGAAAATTTAAAAAAAAAAAAAATCCCCACATTCCCAAGAAGATCGAGTCCCAGTACCGGATCCATGGGGACCCAGAGCTGATGCTCACTCAGTTGCCTCACGACTCTGGTGTGGTGGATCTGGCCCTAAAGAAGGCTAAGAGTTCTAGGGAGCATGCTTCGGTGCCCCCGGGCAAGGACTCTAGAACCTTAGACTCCTTTGGGAGGAAGGCCTACTATTCTTCTATGCTCGTGGCCAAGATTCAGTCCTCACTATAGTAAACTTGGGTTCAGAATAATTTATCTTTTTATATATATATATATGTATGCACTTAAAAAAATGCTAAAGTGTTTTAAATTGTTTTAAATGTGCTCAGACCATACCGTTTACACCCATTATATCCCCAAGAGGAATATGTGGTGGTGTCACAATGGAACCATCATTGCACATATGATGTTCCACCTCCTAATATTTGTGTATGTACATACAGCTGCGCCCAAGTAGATCTTACTCACCAATATATGCGTATGTCTATAATGCATATATATAAGTCATGAACTACTCACATTAAATATTGCTAGACTTGAGCTCAAACCTCCGCCCATAAATTATGGTACATTCCATATTACCTACATGGATAATAAAACATACAGTTCAACGTTTGTTTAAACCTAAAGGAGGAATATGTTAATTCATGACACCCTGATTTCTCTTCCCCCACATATCTTACACAAACCAACCCACAATGCGATATACACACATATTCACATAATTATTTCACTTCCTACCACAAGATTCAGTCCTACCAGCTCTACACGAGCATCCACATGCGGAACAATGTGCGGCAGTTGGCGGGCTTGGTGGACAAGCTCCCTTCTGAGCAAGCCAAGCCGTTTCAGGAGGTGGTCAGGCAGCTGAAGGCGTGCAGAAAATTCCTGGCCAGAGGGGTATATGATACCTTTGATGTTGCGTCCAGGGCCGCTGCTCAAGGTGTGGTGATGCGCAGACTCTCATGGCTGCGTGCCTCCGACCTGGAGAATAGAATCCCGCAGTGGATTGCGGACTCCCCTTGCCGAGCGGACAACATTTTTGGAGAAAAAGTCGAACAGGTGGTAGAGCAGCTCCACCAGCGGGATAAAACTTTCGACAAATTCTCCCGCCGGCAGCCTTTAGCATCTACCTCTTCAGGTAGACGTTTTTATGGGGGAAGGAAGACTGTTCCCTACTCTTCTGGTAAGCGTAGGTACAATCCTCCTTCTCGACAGCCTGCGGCCCAGGCTAAGCCCCAGCGCGCTCGCTCTCGTCAGCAGCATGCGCCTCAGCAAGGCCCCACAGCTCCTCAGCAAAAGCAGGGGGCGAGCTTTTGACTGGCTCCAGAAGAGCATAGCCGATGTCAAAGTGTCTGTGTCGGGCGATCTGCCGGTCGGGGGGAGGTTGAAAGTTTTTCACCAAAGGTGGCCTCTCATAACTTCGACCAGTGGGTCCTCCAAATAGTCCGGCAAGGATACACCCTCAATTTGGCCTCAAAGCCTCCAAATTGCCCGCCGGGAGCTCAGTCCTTCAGCTTCCAGCACAAGCAGGTACTTGCAGAGGAACTATCCGCCCTTCTCAGCGCCAATGCGGTTGAGCCTGTACCACCCGGGCAAGAAGGGCTGGGATTCTATTCCAGGTACTTCCTTGTGGAAAAGAAAACGGGGGATGCGTCCCATCCTAGACCTAAGGGCCCTGAACAAATATCTGGTCAAGGAAAAGTTCAGGATGCTTTCCCTGGGCACCCTTCTTCCCATGATTCAGCAAAACGATTGGCTATGCTCTCTGGACTTAAAGGATGCTTATACACACATCCCGATACTGCCAGCTCACAGACAGTATCTTCGATTTTGTCTGGGATCACGTCACTTCCAGTACTGTGTGCTATCCTTTGGGCTCGCCTCTGCGCCCAGAGTGTTCACGAAGTGCCTAGCTGTGGTAGCAGCAGCGCTTCGCAGGCTCGGAGTGCACGTGTTCCCTTATCTCGACGATTGGCTGGTGAAGAACACATCCGAGACAGGAGCTCTACAGTCCATGCAGATGACTATTCGACTCCTGGAGCTACTAGGGTTTGTGATAAATTACCCAAAGTCCCACCTTCTCCCAGTACAGAGACTCAAATTCATAGGAGCTCTGCTGGATTCTCGGACGGCTCGTGCCTATCTCCCGGAGACGAGGGCCAGCAATCTGCTGTCCCTCGTCTCCCGGGTATGAGCGTCCCAGCAGATCACAGCTCGGCAGATGTTGAGATTGTTTGGCTTGGCCACATGGCCTCCACAGTCCATGTGACTCCCATGGCTCGTCTTCACATGCGATCTGCTCAATGGACCCTAGCTTCCCAGTGGTTTCAGGCTGCTGGGGATCTAGAGGACGTGATCCACCTGTCCACGAGTTTTCTTAAATCCCTGTACTGGTGGACGATTTGGGCCAATTTGACTCTGGGACGCCCCTTCCAAATTCCTCAGCCACAAAAAGTGCTGACTACGGATGCGTCTCTCCTGGGGTGGGGAGCTCATGTCGATGGACTTCACACCCAAGGAAGCTGGTCCCTCCAGGAACGTGATCTGCAGATCAATCTCCTGGAGTTACGAGCGATCTGGAACGCTCTGAAGGCTTTCAGAGATCGGCTGTCCCATCAAATTATCCAAATTCAGGCAGACAACCAGGTTGCCATGTATTACATCAACAAGCAGGGGGGCACCGGATCTCGCCCCCTGTGTCAGGAAGCCGTCAGCATGTGGCTCTGGGTTCGCCTTTACGGCATGTTTCTCCAAGCCACATATCTGGCAGGCGTAAACAGTCTGGCCGACAGGTTGAGCAGGATTATGCAACCTCACGAGTGGTCGCTCACCTCCAGAGTAGTGCGCCAGATCTTCCAAGTGTGGGGCACCCCCTTGGTAGATCTCTTCGCATCTCGAGCCAACCACAAGGTCCCTCAGTTCTGTTCCAGACTTCAGGCCCACGGTCGACTGACATCGGATGCCTTCCTCCTGGACTGGGGGGAAGGTCTGCTATATGCTTATCCTCCCATACCTCTGGTGGGGAAGACTTTGTTGAAACTCAAGCAAGACCGGGGCACCATGATTCTGATTGCTCCCTTTTGGCTGCGTCAGATCTGGTTCCCTCTTCTTCTGGAGTTGTCCTCCGAAAAACCCTGGAGATTGGAGTGTTTTCTGACCCTCATCACACAGGACGAAGGGGCGCTTCTGCATCCCAACCTCCAGTCTCTGGCTCTCACGGCCTGGATGTTGAGAGCGTAGACTTTGCCTCTTTGGGTCTGTCAGAGGGTGTCTCCCGTGTCTTGCTTGCTTCCAGGAAAGATTCCACTAAGAGGAGTTACTTCTTTTTATGGAGGAGGTTTGCCGTCTGGTGTGACAGCAAGGCCTTAGATCCTCGCTCTTGTCCTACACAGACCCTGCTTGACTACCTTCTGCACTTGTCTGAGTCTGGTCTCAAGACCAACTCTGTAAGGGTTCACCTTAGCGCAATCAGTGCATACCATTACCGTGTGGAAGGTAAGCCGATCTCAGGACAGCCTTTAGTTGTTCGCTTCATGAGAGGTTTGCTTTTGTCAAAGCCCCCCGTCAAACCTCCTACAGTGTCATGGGATCTCAATGTCGTTCTCACCCAGCTGATGAAACCTCCTTTTGAGCCACTGAATTCCTGCCATCTGAAGTACTTGACCTGGAAGGTCATTTTCTTGGTGGCAGTTACTTCAGCTCGTAGAGTCAGTGAGCTTCAGGCCCTGGTAGCCCAGGCCCCTTACACCAAATTTCATCATAATAGAGTAGTCCTCCGCACTCACCCTAAGTTCTTGCCTAAGGTTGTGTCGGAGTTCCATCTGAACCAGTCAATTGTCTTGCCAACATTTTTCCCCGTCCTCATTCCTGCCCTGCTGAACGTCAGCTGCACACATTGGACTGCAAAAGAGCATTGGCCTTCTATCTGGAGCGGACACAGCCCAACAGACAGTACGCCCAATTGTTTTTCTTTTGATCCCAACAGGAGGGGAGTGGCTGTGGGGAAACGCACCATATCCAATTGGCTAGCAGATTGCATTTCCTTCACTTACGCCCAGGCTGGGCTGGCTCTTGAGGGTCATGTCACGGCTCACAATGTCAGAGCCATGGCTGCGTCAGTGGCCCACTTGAAGTCAGCCACTATTGAAGAGATCTGCAAAGCTGCGACGTGGTCATCTGTCCACACATTCACATCTCATTACTGCCTGCAGCAGGATACCCGACGCGACAGTCGGTTCGGGCAGTCAGTGCTTCAGAATCTGTTTGGGGTTTAGAATCCAACTCCACCCCCCTAGGCCCATGTTTATTCTGTTGCAGGCTACACTCTGTTAGTTGGATAAGTTGTTAGGTCAATCTCAGTTATGTCCTCGCCGTTGCGAGGCCCAATTGACCTTGTTTGTTGTTTTGAGTGAGCCTGGGGGCTAGGGATACCCCATCAGTGAGAACAAGCAGCCTGCTTGTTCTCGGAGAAAGCGAATGCTACATACCTATAGAAAGTATTCTCCGAGGACAGCAGGCTGATTGTTCTCACAAACCCGCCCGCCTCCCCTTTGGAGTTGTGTCTTCCCTTGTCTTTGTCTTGCTATATACGGGACTGACAAACACGAGCCGGTTCGGGCGGGAAGACAGTTGCGCGGTGCGCATGGGCGCGCGAGGGCTAGCAAAGGCCTTTGCTAGTGAAGATTCCGATTGGAGGGGGCTGCCGTGGACGTCACCCATCAGTGAGAACAATCAGCCTGCTGTCCTCGGAGAATACCTTCTACAGGTATGTAGCATTCGCTTTGGTGTCCTTCGCATTTGAGCTAGACCGTAACAATGTTTTTAAGTTGTACTTTCGTAATATAAATGAAGAATTGTTAGGTGCAAAAATTCAAATATTTCCTGACTTGTCCAGGGATACTCAAAAAAGGAGGAAGGTTTTTTTAACTTTGAAGCCTAGGCTGATTAGTATTGGAGGCTCCTTCCTCCTTAAATATCCCTGTAGATGTGTAGTACGATTTAATTCTCAGAATTATATTTTCTTTGAGCCTGAGAAGCTTCAGGAATTTATTATAGGTAAAGAATAGAGATTCATGCCTTGAATTATAAGCTGTGATCGGCTGCGCTCATAAAGAATTCTTCTGCCTTTGTTTATTAGTTTAAATAATTTTTTAATAATATTTCTTTGATCTTGGATCCAGTGTTGTGGTCTAATAATTTAGGAAAAAAAGAAAAAAAAATTTTTCTTTTTTTTTTAATTTCCTTGAGTGATGTAATATTGAATATTTTTTTTTCTTTTCCGTATTTCTGATTTTATGTATACGCATAAATGATAAAGTAAAATTTAATTAAAAAAAAAAAATGTATACTGCAGGGTACGCTCAGGTGTCCCGTGGTAGTTTTTGCATATGCATGCGCTACACACATGCTAAAAAAAATTATTTTTTAGTGCTGGGGATGTTTGTGGGCATGGTTATGCTAATTGGTTAGCACATGGGCATTGCTGCACACTAACTGTATAGTACATGAGCCCTTGCCGCCTACAAAATAGTTGTGGGTAAGCGCTCACGTGCTAATGGCCATGCAGTAATAGGAAAATTAGCAAATGGCCATTATTGCTGAAATGTCAAAATCAGCCTTTCACAAAACGCCTAGCCACTCACCTTGGGGCTACCCGACGTCTACTTGGAGGGTCTATCCCCACCACAGCTCAGTTCCGCCTGCACCTGCCGCTTGTGCTCTACACTAGCAACGTCCATGAAATACTAGGGTCACAACTGCCTCTGGGCAAGTCTCCTGCTCTCAAATTATCCTGAGTGATTTCTGGGTTACTGGGGCCACACTTCCAATGGTCCCATAGTTCCCAGAAAGCTCTCAGACCCAACACACAAACCACCAGGATTCTTTATCAGTCCAGACAGGCAGAGGCAATAAACTGAAAATTGTTTAATGTCTTAAAAATATTGAACAATGAACAGAAAAAGTGCAATCAGCAAACAATAACAGGTAACTGAAATATGGATCAATTATAAAACTATCTAAACATTTGCTTACTTTCTAAAAAGTACCTGGGGACGTCAGGACATATTTCCTTAAACTTCAAGTGGATGCAGTTGCTGCTAGAGTCAAAAAGAGTAACCTAATACAAATGGAAACTAATTCCAGCTCATATCATTCAAAACAGCTGATGTTATCTGTTATCATTTTTTTGAAAACTGGAGAAAACAGCATATACATGAGGCATATGGGGTCCCCTTCTCTCAATCTTTCCAATATCACCAAGTGCAAGATTTTATCTTTAGAAAGGGCAAAGGGGATTTGAGTTTAAATGAGACGCCTTTTGAAAGGGAGGGGGGGGGGGATTTCTAGGCTCTATAGAGACCTTCTCTCGTATACAAGAACGGTTATGTTCTATCTAATGAAGTGGGAGCGGGCTATGGGAGTGTCCTATGAATTTTCACAGTGGCAGAATATTTTAAGTTCCTCAGCAATCAATCCTCCAGACTGTTCAAGACGCTTGGGTTATGCACTCCTACCAGCAGAAGGAGACTGAGAACACTAAAACTTCTTATACAAGTAGCCTGTGCAGACCTTCTACTAACCAGTATTTTCTCAGTCTCAGCAGAGGGTAGATATGTGCAGCCTGTGCACTGTACTCAGTCTGGTAGGCCCATTTGGGGTTTCTAGCTTGGGTTGTAAATGTTAGAGGACCCACACTTGGATCTCTGTTACAGGGTGTAAGTCCTAAGGGGCTTCTTATTCTCTGTGAGGTGTCACACCCGGGTGGCCGGGTCCCTCCCCTTGTGCTCTTCCTCTGGAGGACTGCTTGACCTCAGCTACAGAACTCGTTCTGTACCCTTGAGGCGTTTAGGCATCAGCAACAAGGTTTAAAAAAAAAATAAACGTTTTTAAAAGGCGGCTATTTTGGCCGTTCTTGCGGCAATCCAGCGATAAAATGTCAAGGGCATTCTTGCCTTAGGTGGTTTTGCCTATTAGTCTGTCAGAGCACAAAGCAACTGTTTGTTTTTATTGTGTTCGTGGCCATTATGTCTAAGCCTGCGAGGTGTTGGTTTTGCGCGAAGCGCGGCGTTGAAGTGAAAGGTGGCCAATGTAAATTTTGTGTGGAGCCTACGTTGTCAGTGCTCTTGCCCCCCGTGCTTTCCCCTGAGTTGGCGGAGGTGTTGGGCGGCGATTTGACTACACATGCCGGGCCAGTTTTGGCAGGAAACGCGGCCATTTTGGCTGCGCGTCCCGGGTCGGCCTCGACGGAGCCGTTTGTGGCGGGAAGTGTGCCTAGTTTAGCCGCAGATCACGCGATGGACCTGCTGCCTCGGGAGCGAGGGGGGGTCCGTTGCGAAGACTGCGGGAAGTGTTATTGGGGCTTCAGCAGCGTCGGGGGGGGGGGGGGTCTGGCTTCCCCCCTGAGTTTGTTTGGTGTCTGTATAATGCCAGGAGAGCTGGCCCCTCTCAGGCTGTTTGTTCTCCGGAGGCTGCTAACTCAGTGGGAGTTAAGCACCCACGGGTGGATATTTCGGAGCCTATGGAGATACTTTCTGTGCTTGGGTCGGACGTTTGAAGTGACCCAGATGAGGATCTCTTAGATGTGTGTGAGCATCAGGATGGGCTAAGGCCTGGGGAAGATTCTTCAGTGGTTTGCATTTTTCATAAGGAGGAGTTGTTAGAGCTCATTGATCAGGTGATCTCTACTTTGAAGTTTGGTCCGGCGGCCACTCCCTCTGCAGAGGGACCCAGGTAGATCCCTTGGTTAAGGGGATTCGGAGATTCCTTTCCCATGAAGTCAGACATTAGGGACATGGTTTTTCAGGAATGGTCTGTGCCAGAGGCTGCTTGTAAGGTGTCTAGGGCTATGGCGCGGCTGTATCCCTTCCCTCCGGAAGATTTGGCCCTGCTGAAACCACCTACTGTGGATGCGGTGGTTACGGAGGTTACTAAGGCTACGGCCATTCCAGTGGATGGCGGTACAGCCTTACGGGATCCTCAGGATAGGAAGCAAGAGTCCTTTCTGAAGCGCAGCTTTGATTTGTCGGCTTTGGCCTTGCAAGCCTCTGTGTGTAGGGGCTTGGTAGCCAGAGCTGGTTTCTGTTGGGCGGAGAAGCTCTTGGATGAGCCTGCGTTAGATACTACTACTACTTAACATTTCTAGAGTTCTACTAGAGTTACGCAGTGTTGTACAGTTTAACAAAGGATGACAGTCCCTGCTCGAAGGAGCTTACAATCTAAAGAACGAAATGTCAAGTTGGGGCAGTCAAGATTTCCTGAATAGAGGTGTAGTGGTTAGGTGCCGAAGGCGACATTGAAGAGGTGGGCTTTGAGCAAGGATTTGAAGATGGGCAGGGAGGGGACTGGTTTGGTTCAGGATCTGGCCAAATTGGAGATGGGGTCTTCGTTTTTGGCAGACTCCCTTTATGATTTGCTAAGGGCTTCGGCTAAGAATATGGCTCTGGCGGTGATGGCTCACAGGGCTCTTTGGCTTAGAGGCTGGGTGGCAGATGCAGCCTCTAAAGCAAAGTTGTGTGTTCTACCTTTCAAAGGTTCTATGTTGTTTGGAGAGGACTTGGATAAACTGATGAGTGGTCTTGGGGATACCAAGGTCTCACGGTTGCCGGAGTTACAGCCTAAGGCGTCTAGTCGAGGTGGTTCGGCTAGAGGTCGGTTTAAGGACGCGAGGCGGTACAGGCTGGGCAGATTTGTGTGTCCTTCTAAAAGCCGGTTTTTCCAGCGGACGCAGTCTTTTCGAGGGGGTCATCGAGGAGGTCGGGACTACTCTGGAGGTGCTGGAAATGGTAATTCCTTATGAAGGTGTGCGGGTCCAGTCTCTGGTGAAGGTCGGGGCACGACTTCGTCTGTTTTATCAGGGGTGGACCCAAATTACTTCAGATCAGTGGGTGCTGGAGGTCGTTTGCGATGGTTATGCGCTCGAGTTCGAGCACCCGCTGCCGGATCTGTTTCTTCCCTCTCCTTGTCACTCTCGAGTCAAGTTAAAAGCTTAATCCAGTTGGGAGCTGTGGTACTCGTTCCTCGGCACGAGCTGGGAAGGGGTTGTTATTCCATTTACTTTGTGGTGCCAAAGAAGGAGGTCAGAGAAAAACCACACGGAGTGTGGAGGTGCACTTGATCCCCACAGGACAAAAAAGCGAAAACAAAAAAAAAGGGGGGGGGGAGGGGAAAATAGGCTCTATTCAAACAATGGGGCAGACGCATAGATTAGTTAAAACAATGATTTTTATTGTGACTAGGTGACTCAACACAGCCGTGTTTCGGCGCCGTAGCACCTTCCTCAGGAGTCTTCCGGAAGCGTTTCAATCTTTGCGGTGATTGGCACACTGGGGAAAAAACACTAATTCTTGAGATTTTTGCATTGCCACTCGCTCGCTCTTAAGGAAGAACTGTGCATTTCTTTATGCTGTTATCTTTTTGCCATTATCTTCCTGAGTGTTACCCATCTAACCATTGAATACTCCTTTGGAAGAAAGGATTGTGTATCCCTTAGTGTTTTTTCCCCAGTGTGCCAATCACCTCAAAGATTGAAACACTTCCAGAAGACTCCTGAGGAAGGTGCTACGGCGCCGAAACACGGCTGTGTTGTCACCTATTCACAATAAAAATCATTGTTTTAACTAATCTATGCGTCTGCCCCATTGTTTGAATAGAGCCTATTTTCCCCTCCCCCCCCTTTTTTTTTGTTTTCGCCAAAGAAGGAGGACCAGTTTTGACTCAGGTGCCATCCTTCCGCATGGAGACTCTGCGCTTGGTCATAGTGGCTGTTCGTCAGGGAGAATTTCTCACGTCACTGATCTCACGGAAGCATATCTGCACGTGCCGATTCGAGACGCCCATCAGCGTTTCCTTCGTTTTGCTGTTTGACACTTTCAATTCTGTGCTCTGCCTTTTGGTCTGGCAACGGCTCCACGCACCTTCTCCAAAATAATGGTGGTGGTAGCAGCGGCTTTGCAGAGGCAGGGAATTCTGGTGCATCCGTATCTGAACAACTGGTTGATCCGGGCAAAGTCTCAGGCTCACTGTGTTGCGGCGATGGCTCAGGTGGTCGCGTTTCTGGAATCGCTCGGATGGGTAGTGAATGTAGTCAAAAGTCAGTTGATCCCATCGCAGAGTCTGGAGTACTTGGGAGTGTGGTTCGACATGGCAGTGGGTCGTGTTTTTCTGCCGGATTCTCGGATCGCCTCTCTTCAGCAGCAGGTCCGGCTGTTAATGTCCGTTCAGAGTCCAAGGGTTCGAATGTACCTTTGGGTTCTGGGCCTCATGGCAGCGACAATAGAGGTAGTACCATGGGCCAGGGCGCATATGTGTCCGCTTCAGGTGGCTCTGTTATCCAGGTGGTCTCCTCAGGTACACAGTTTGGAGTTGCGGTTGCCATTGAGGGGGGCTCCTCGGCTCAGTCTCCAGTGGTGGCTGTGCTTGGCCCATCTGAAAAAGGGCATGCCGTTGGAACCTCCTCAGTGGGTGATTCTGGTAACGGATGCCAGTCTGCTGGGCTGGGGAGCTCAGTGTCTTGGTCGGTCCGTGCAGGGGCGGTGGCCGACGGAGGAAGCTCAGTTGTCTATCAACCGGTTGGAGACGAGGGCGGTTCGGCTAGCTCTGTTGGCGTTTCGCTCAAGTATGGTTGGAAAGGCGGTAAGAGTAATGTCCAACAATGCAACAGCGGAAGCGTATGCCAACCAGCAGGGCGGTACAAAGAGTCCGCGGTTGGCAATCGAGACGGCTCTGCTCATGAGTTGGGTGGAAAGGCATCTAGTGCAGATTTCAACGGCGCATGTGGCCGGGGTGGGCAACGTGAATGCGGATTTTCTAAGCAGACACATGTTAGGCCCTGGAGAATGGTCTCTGCACCGGTCAGTGTTTGACCAGATAGTTCTAAAGTGGGGAATGCCAGTAGTGGATCTCATGGCGTCAGCACAGAATGCTCAGGTTCCTCGGTACTTCAGTCGGCGTCAGGATCCGCGAGCGGAAGGGATCAGTGCGTTGGTCCTTCCGTGGCTTCAGCGGGTTTTCCTCTACGTGATTCCCCCGAGGCACTTGATAGGTCGAGTCCTACAGAGGGTAGAACGTCATACGGGTCCGGTGTTGGTGGCTCCGAATTGGCCGTGTTGGCTGTGGTTTGGGGATCTGATGCGCTTGTTAGAAGGTGAGCCTCTGCAGCTGGGGGGCTCGGTGTTGTTGTGTCAGGGTCCAATTGTCATTCCGGATACAGATCGGTTCTCTCTTACGGTGTGGTCCTTGAGAGGGAATGGTTGAGAAGGAAAGGGTTTTCCCCTCGGGTGATTCAGATGATGCTGCAGGCTTGCAAACGTTCGACGTCTTTGGCCTATGTGCGTGTGTGGCACATATTTGAAGATTGGTGGGGGGACCGGGCGTGTGTCCCTTCGACAGCTTCTGTGTCGTGCATTTTAGATTTCTTGCAGGATGGTTTTGAGAAGGAGCTTTCATTGTCATCTTTGAAGGTGCAGCTGGCTGCTTTGGCGTGTTTTTGGGGTAAGGTGCAGGGCAGGTCGGTTGCGTCTTCCCCGGATGTGGTCTGTTTTTTTTTTGAGGGGGGCGAAGTTGCTTCGTCCTCCTCAGCGGCCGGTAGTTCCTCAGTGGGATCTTAATATTGTTCTTGACTCTTTGGCGGGTTCTCCTTTTGAGCCCTTGGAGTCTTGTTTGATAAAAGACCTTACTATGAAGGTGGTCTTTTTGGTAGCTATTTCATCGGCTCGCCGGATTTCAGAACTTCAGGCACTTTCATGTAGGCCTCTGTTTCTATGGTTTTCTAAGGAAAAGATTTCGCTGCGTCCAGTGCCTTCATTTTTGCCTAAGGTGGTATCCTCCTTTCATGTCAATCAGGTGATTTCGTTGCCGGTCTTGGGGGACCGGACGGGGGATGCTTCTCAGCGTCGTTTGGCGAAATTGGATGTGCGCAGTGTGTTGAAGGTTTACTTGCGCAGGTCGGAGGAATGCAGGTCTTTGGACAGGTTATTTGTCCTTCATGGGGGGCCCAAGAAGAGAGCGGCTGCTTCTAAGGCATCTATAGCTCGGTGGTTGAAGGATGCCATCTCTTCGGCTTACATATTGCATGGCCGTACGGTGCCGGTGGGGCTCAAGGCACATTCCACTAGGGGGATGGCGGCTTCTTGGGCATTTGTAGAGCGGCGGTGTGGTCCTCCCTGCATTCTTTTGTCAAACATTACAGAGTGGATGTACAGGCAAGGGAGGATGCCAGTTTTGGAGCTGCAGTCCTGTCCTCTGGGCTTCGCAGGTCACACCCTTAGATGTGTTTACTGGTTTGGTACGGCTCAAGCGTCTTGAACGGTCTGGAGGATTGCTGAGGAAGGTGAAATTAGGCCTTACCTGCTAATTTTCTTTCCTCTAGATCCTCCAGACCGTTCAAGAGCCCACCCAGTGTATCGGACAGTTCAGTGTGATAATTTCTTTAGACTTCAGTTGCTGATATTTCTAGTAGCTCCTGTGAATTGGGTCCTGGAGTTTTACTAAGGTCAGTTTGTGGTACCGTTTGTGCCCATCTGCAGTTGAATTCCCCCGCCTTAAGGGGAGGAGATCTGAGTGTGGATTCAGTGTTTTTGTTTAGATGGAGGTGTTTTGATCCTCTGCTTTGTTACTGTTTTACTGGTTAGTAGAAGGTCTGCACATGCTACTTGTATAAGAAGTTTGTGTTCTCAGTCTCCCTCTGCTGGTAGGAGTGCATAACCCAAGCGTCTTGAATGGTCTGGAGGATCTAGAGGAAAGAAAATTAGCAGGTAAGGCCTAATTTCACCTTTCACCATAGAGCAAGGGTTCTCAACTCAGTCCTCAGGACACACCTAGCCAGTTAGATTTTAGGATATCCACACGGAATATACATGAGAGATTTGCATAGAATTGAGGTAGTAATTCTGATGGTTGAATGTAGAATACAGATGGAAACCCTTCATTCTCTAGACATTAATATTTCAATTGCTGGTAACACCAAATTTCACCATAGAGCAAGGGTTCTCAACCCAGTCATTCCCAGTCTCCATTTGCTGGTCAGAGTGGATGGCTTAGCCACCTGTGCCAATATGAAGGGGGCGGAAAGGAAACTAAATTAGGAGGTAAGGTCTAATTTCTCCTTGCACTCTGGGTTGCCTTTACGACTGATGACAGATTTGGGGTGCAGCCCTCTACTTGAGTCACCTCAAATATAGTGGCATGCATTCTGCTTGTTACCATAGAAAGTATAATTGCTTACCTGTAATAGTGGTTTTCCACAGATAACCGGATCAGCATGCACAAATCTGCCCGCCATCCCCTGTTGAGCAGACACCTCTGATGGCTACACTATGAACTGAGGGGGTAAGAGTATGGGAAGCCTTGCGCGTGACAAAAATGAGTATTTAGTATTTTCCTGGGCTCTGAAGTGATTTTTCTGGGGCTATGTTTGGATTCCATCACCACAAGTATGCTTGTATGAGTCTGCTGTCTACAGAGAACTCCCATTTTAGGTAAGCAATTATGCTGCCTAGACTGGTCTGGGAAGAAATTAGCAGGTAAGACCAGATTTCACCATAGAGCAAGTGTTAACTCAGTCCTTGGGACACACCTAGCCTGTTAGATTTTAGGATATTCACAATGAATATACATGAGAAATTTGCATAGAATTGAGGTAGTACATGCAAATTTATCTCATGCGTATTCATTATGGATATTCTGAAACCCTGACTGGGTTGAGAACCTCTGCCACAGAGCAATATGTTTAATAGCACTTAAAAGCAGCGTGTAATAAATCATCAAGAAACCACAGAAAGAAAATTGAATCGATAGGACAGTGAAGATGAAACAACTTACTTGATGCAGTTTCAGTGCATTGTGTGTTTTGAACTACTTGTAGTTGCACAAATATTCTTATTTGTTTCTAAACAGAGAACATTTCTGGTTCCATAGTTCTGGAAAGCTTCGAACTTGCCACAGAGAAACGAGCCAAAGAGCGTATGGAGTTTGAAAAGAAGATGGCAGAGAGAGAAACCCAGAAGATGATGCAAGAGGAAGAAGAGAGGATTCAGAGGGAGGAGAAAGAGAAGGAAGAGACAGCCAGATTCCGACATGAATTGGTAAGAAAAAGGATCCTATATAATAATACTCACCTCCAACGTTCTAACCTGCCTGGGACCGTGGATCCCTCAGAGGTTGTCTGCTAGGCAGCTTAGAACACACTGATGTCAGTGATGTCACTGACAGCTGATTCCAAGGCAAGGGGAGGAGAGCGTGTTTCCCTACTCCTCCCCCTGCCTGGGAATCAGCTGTCAGTGTGCCGCTCCCTGCCACTTCGGAGCAAGTGGCAGGGAGTGGGGCAACACAGAGCCCCCCCCCCCCCCCCCCCCACACACATGTCACTCCCTCCCTCCGATCCCGTTCAAGGCCCCCTCACGCCCCTCCCACCGAGTTTCAGATTCCGCCCCCTCCGCGTTACGGACCCCTGGACCCCCCTTCCACGACCCTGTCGAACCCCCCTTACTGCCGAAAACCGACCCCCCCCCCCCCCCCCCTCGAGTATCTGTGCTGACGGGGGACCCCAACCCCGACAGCCGAAGTCCTGTGGCTGCACAGCGTTGCTTTCTGAATGAACTTCTGTTCAAGTTTCTGTGCGTGCATCTGACATCAGACGCATGCACAGAAACTTGAACAGAAGATCATTCAGAAAGCAGCGCCAGCACAGACGAGAACAGAACTTCGGCTGCCGGGGGTTGGGGTCCCCCGTCAGCACAGGTACTCGACGGCAGCGGGGGACGGTTTTCGGCGGGAAATGGGGGTCAACTGGGTCATGGAAGGGGGGTCCAGGGGTCCGTAATGCAGAGGGGAGGGGTGTTGAAATCGGAGGGAGGGCGGAGTCGAACTTGGTGGGAAGGGTGTGAGGGGGTCTTGATGAACTGGGTGGGTGGGAAGCCAGGGAGGGAGGCCGGCAGGGAGGCCTTGAACTGGGAGGGAGGGTGGGGGATTGCCTTGCTAGCGCCCGTTTCATTGCATTAAGAAACAGGCCTTTTTTTACTAGTTGTTTAATATTTAGTCCATGTTTGATCTGTATACTCTCAGCTGGGATTAAAAATCTTCATATGCCACTAAGCTCGGTCAATGATACTATGAAAAAGGAGTTGTCTTTTTGGTGGAGCACATTACTACTACTACTACTTAACATTTCTAGAGCGCTACTAGGGTTACGCAGCGCTGTACATTACTGTGTAGTTTTACAGTCTGGACTTCCTGCTTTTAGTTCTTTGATCTTTTACCTTTGTATAATTTCTATTCTCCGAGGACAAGCAGGCTGCTTGTTCTCACGACTGGGGTTGACGTCCACAGCAGCCCCCACCAACCGGAACAAAACTTTGCGGGCGGTCCCGCACGCAGGGCACACCCACCGCGCATGCGCGGCCGTCTTCCCGCCCGTGCGCGACCGTTCCCGCTCAGTCTTTTTTTTCCGCGCTGGAGAGAGCCGTGTTCGTCTCTCTCTCTGTCAGCCCCGGAAACCGGATCGCGCCTTGACGCGTGTTTTTTTCTCTGATCGTTTTCTTTTCTTCTGTTTAAAAAAAAAAAAAAAGGAAAACTCTGTTTCCCCTCGTTCTTTTAGCGGGGGCGCCTTGTTGCGGCCTTGTGGCCGCGCGGTCGTTTTATTTTTTGAGGTGTGATTTTTACCGCCACCATCGACGACTTTGACTTTGCCGACGCGATTTTTCCGTCGATGTCCTCGAAGGTCCCGAGTGGATTTAAGAAGTGTGGTCGTTGCGGCCGGCATATCTCGCAGACCGACACTCACGCTTGGTGCCTCCAGTGCCTCGGGCCGGAGCACGATACCAAGACGTGCACCTTGTGTCTCGGTTTACGGAAACGGACACAGGTGGCAAGGCAAGTTCTTCGGGACCGTCTTTTCGGAACTTGCGCCAGCCCCTCGACGTCGACTTCGACGGCATCGGTGTCGACGGCCGGATGATGTCCACGAAATCGGCACCGACGGCATCGACCCCAGGAGTACAGGTCCGTTGGCCCGCCGGTCCTCCGGAGATGGCAGGGGTGAGTGGCCGCGTGGGCAATCGGCCCCGGTCACTCCCTCTACCCAGGGCCCTCGGGACCGAACCCTGTCGGACTCGAGGCCAAGGGGGATCTACCTCCTCGGTACAGCCGAGCACCGATGACGGTGCTTTTTAGCCTTCTTCCGGTGCCCGTCATCGGTGCTCGGCTGTACCGAGGAGGTAGATCCCCCTTGGCCAGAGATGACTCGACGCCGAGGAAGCGGCAGCGCCGGGAGGAGCGTTGCCCCTCGGTAGTAGAGGTATCGCTGCGTCAGGGCGCCAGCACTTAGGTGCCGTCTTCTGGACCCGAGCAGATTCCGGCCCCGGCACCTCTACCGGCCCCCTCGCCTTTCCCGACAGCGGGCCTTGACGAGTGCCTCCGAGCCATCCTTCCAGGGATTCTGGAAGGGCTGATGCGCCAGACTGTGCCGGCGCTGTTGATGGAGGCGCCGGCGTGCTCCAGCCGGTCTCGACTGCCACGCAGGTGGAGTCGACGTCGATGGAGGGAGCTTCATCCCCGCCGGCGCGGGAGTCCACCGCTCGACGACGCCACCGAGGCCTCGGTCGAGCCGTGCCCGGTTGAGGACTGAGCTACAAGAGCTCATGTCCGACACCAAGGAAGAGGCCTCGTGGGGGAAGGAGGAGGACCCCAGATATTTCTCCTCAGAGGAGTCTGTGGGCCTTCCTTCCGACCCCACTCCTTCACCAGAGAGAAAGCTCTCGCCACCTGAGAGCCTCTCCTTTGCCTCCTTCATCAGGGATATGTCGATTTGCATTCCCTTCCCCGTGGTCTCTGTGGATGAGTCGAGGGCTGAGATGCTCGAGGTCCTTGACTATCCATCACCACCTAGAGAGTCCTCCACGGTACCGTTGCACAATGTCCTCAAAGAGATACTGCTTTGGAACTGGTTGAGACCATTATCTAATCCCACCATCCCCAAGAAAGCGGAGTCCCAATACAGGATCCACTCGGACCCAGAGTTAATGCGGCCTCAACTGCCTCATGACTCGGCGGTCGTGGATTCTGCTCTCAAGAGGGCACGGAGTTCGAGGGATACCGCCTCGGCGCCCCCGGGGTGGGAGTCTCGCACTCTGGACTCGTTTGGGAGGAAGGCCTACCAATCTTCAATGCTTGTGACCCGCATCCAGTCCTACCAGCTCTACACGAGCATAAACATGCGGAATAATGTGAAGCAACTGGCGGACCTGGTCGACAAGCTCCCCCCGGAGCAGTCCAGGCCTTTTCAGGAGGTGGTCAGGCAGCTGAAGGTGTGTAGAAAGTTCCTGTCCAGGGGTATATATGACACCTGTGATGTGGCATCTCGTGCTGCGGCCCAAGGTATAGTGATGCGCAGGCTCTCATGGCTGCGTGCCTCTGACCTGGACAACCGCACCCAGCAGAGGCTGGCTGATGTCCCTTGCCGGGGGGATAATATTTTTGGTGAGAAAGTCGAGCAGTTGGTGGACCAACTACATCAGCGGGAAACTGCCCTCGACAAACTCTCCCACCGGGCGCCTTCAGCATACACCTCAGCAGGTGGACGTTTTTCCTGGGCCAGGCAGGCTGCGCCCTACGCCTACAACAAGCGTAGGTACACCCAGCCGGCCCGAAGGCCTCATCAGGCACAGGAACAACACCAGCGCGCTCGTTCCCGTCAACAGCGTGCGCCTAAGCAGCCCCCTGCGCCTCCACAGCAAAAGCCGGGGACGGGCTTTTGACTGGATCCATGGGAACATAGCCGCCATCAAAGTGTCCGTGCCGGACGATCTGCCAGTCGGAGGGAGGTTAAAACTTTTTCACCAAAGGTGGCCTCTTATAACTTCCGACCAGTGGGTTCTCCTAATAGTGCGGTGCGGATACGCCCTGAATTTGGCCTCCCCTCCACCAAATTGTCCTCCGGGAGCCCAATCCTTCAGCTCCCATCACAAGCAGGTGCTTGCAGAGGAACTCTCCGCCCTTCTCAGCGCCAATGCTGTCGAGCCCGTGCCACACGGGCAGGAAGGGCAGGGATTCTATTCCAGGTACTTCCTTGTGGAAAAGAAGACAGGGGGGATGCGCCCCATCCTAGACCTGAGAGGCCTGAACAAATACCTGGTCAAAGAGAAGTTCAGGATGCTTTCCTTGGGCACCCTCCTGCCAATGATTCAGAAAAATGATTGGCTATGTTCCCTGGATTTTAAGGACACATATACTCACATCCCAATACTGCCAGCTCACAGACGGTATCTCAGATTCCGCCTGGGTACACGGCACTTTCAGTATTGTGTGCTGCCCTTTGGGCTCGCCTCTGCCCCACGGGTGTTCACGAAGTGCTCGTGGTGGTCGCGGCGTATCTACGCAAGCTGGGAGTGCACGTGTTCCCATATCTCGACGATTGGCTGGTCAAGAACACCTCGGAGGCAGGAGCTCTTCGGTCCATGCAGTGCACTATTCGCCTCCTGGAGCTGCTGGGGTTTGTGATAAATTACCCAAAGTCCCATCTCCAGCCAGTCCAATCTCTGGAATTCATAGGAGCTCTGCTGAATTCTCAGACGGCTCAGGCCTTTCTTCCCGAAGCGAGGGCCGACAACCTCCTGTCCCTCGCTTCCCAGAGCGTCTCAGCAGGTCACAGCTCGGCAGATGTTGAGACTCCTAGATCATATGGCCTCTACAGTTCATGTGACTCCCATGGCTCGTCTTCACATGAGATCTGCTCAATGGACCCTAGCTTCCCAGTGGTGCCAGGCCACCGGGAATCTAGAAGATGTCATCCGCCTCTCCACCAGTTGCCGCACTTCACTGCACTGGTGGACCATTCACACCAATTTGACCCTGGGACGCCCATTCCAAATTCCACAGCCCACGAAAGTGCTAACGACGGATGCATCTCGCCTGGGGTGGGGAGCTCATGTCGATGGGCTTCACACCCAGGAACTGTGGTCCCTCCAGGAAAGGGATCTGCAGATCAACCTCCTGGAGCTCCGAGCGGTCTGGAATGCACTGAAGGCTTTCAGAGATCGGCTGTCCTGTCAAATTATCCAAATTCGGACAGACACTCAGGTTGCAATGTATTACATCAACAAGCAGGGGGGCACCGGATCTCGCCCCCTGTGTCAGGAAGCCGTCGGGATCTGGCATTGGGCCTGCCAGTTCGGCATGCTTCTCCAAGCCACATACCTGGCAGGTGTAAACAACAGTCTGGCCGACAGACTGAGCAGAGTCATGCAACCGCACGAGTGGTCGCTCCATTCCAGAGTGGTACGGAAGATCTTCCGAGACTGGGGCACTCCCTCGGTGGATCGTTTCGCCTCTCAGACCAACCACAAGCTGCCTCTGTTCTGTTCCAGACTACAGGCACACGGCAGACTAGCGTCGGATGCCTTTCTCCTCCATTGGGGGACCGGCCTCCTGTATGCTTATCCTCCCATACCTTTGGTGGGGAAGACCTTACTGAAGCTCAAGCAAGACCACGGCACCATGATTCTGATAGCGCCTTTTTAGCCCCGCCAGATCTGGTTCCCTCTTCTGGAGTTGTCCTCCGAAGAACCGTGGAGATTGGACTGTTTTCCGACTCTCATTTCGCAGAACGACGGAGTGCTTCTGCACCCCAACCTTCAGTCTCTGGCTCTCACGGCCTGGATGTTGAGGGCGTAGACTTCACTGCGTTGGGTCTGTCTGAAGGTGTCTCCCGTGTCTTGCTTGCCTCTAGGAAGGATTCCACTAAAAAGAGTTACTTTTTCAAGTGGAGGAGGTTTGTCGTTTGGTGTGAGAGCAAGGCCCTAGAACCTCGTTCTTGCCCTGCACAGAACCTGCTTGAATACCTTCTGCACTTATCAGAGTCTGGCCTCAAGACCAACTCAGTTAGGAATCACCTTAGTGCGATTAGTGCTTGCCATCTCTGGAGAGCCTTTAGTCGTTCGATTCATGAGAGGCTTGCTTTTGTCAAAGCCCCCTGTCAAGCCTCCTGCAGTGTCATGGGATCTCAACGTCGTCCTCACCCAGCTGATGAAACCTCCTTTTGAGCCACTGAATTCCTGCCATCTGAAGTACTTGACCTGGAAGGTCATTTTCTTGGTGGCAGTTACTTCAGCTCGTAGGGTCAGTGAGCTTCAAGCCCTGGTAGGTCATGCTCCGTATACTAAATTTCATCATAACAGAGTAGTGCTCCGCACTCACCCTAAGTTCCTGCCAAAGGTGGTGTAGGAGTTCCATCTTAACCAGTCAATTGTCTTGCCAACATTCTTTCCCAGACCGCATACCCGCCCTGCTGAACGTCATTTGCACACATTGGACTGCAAGCGAGCGTTGGCCTTCTATTTGGAGCGGACATAGCCCCACAGACAGACCGCCCAATTGTTTGTTTCTTTTGACCCCAACAGGGAAGGGGTCGCTGTCGGGAAACGCACCATCTCCAATTGGCTAGCAGATTGCATTTCCTTCACTTATGCCCAGGCTGGGCTGACTCTTGAGGGTCATGTCACGGCTCATAGTGTCAGAGCCATGGCAGCGTCGGCTCACCTGAAGTCAGCCACTATTGGAGAGATTTGCAAGGCTGCGACGTGGTCATCTGTCCACACATTCACATCACATTACTGCCTCCAGCAGGATACCCGACGCGACAGTCGGTTCGGGCAGTCGGTGCTGCAGAATCTGTTTGGGGTTTAAATCCAACTCCACCCTCCGGGACCCGAATTTATTCCGGTCAGGCTGCACTCTCAGTTAGTTGTTCTTCGTAGGTCAATTTCTGTTATACCCTCACCGTTGCGAGGATCAATTGACCTGGGTTCTTGTTTTGAGTGAGCCTGTGAGCTAGGGATACCCCAGTCGTGAGAACAAGCAGCCTGCTTGTCCTCGGAGAAAGCGAATGCTACATACCTTTGGCAGGTGTTCTCCGAGGACAGCAGGCTGATTGTTCTCACCTACCCTCCCTCCTCCCCTTTGGAGTTGCGTTTTACTCATTTTGCTTGTCATTCAACTGAGCGGGAACGGTCGCGCACGGGCGGGAAGACAGCCGCGCATGCGCGGTGGGTGTGCCCTGCGTGCGGGACCGCCCGCAAAGTTTTGTTCCGGTTGGTGAGGGCTGCCGTGGACGCCTGCTGTCCTCGGAGAACACCTGCTACAGGTATGTATCATTCGCTTTCTCAGAGGACAAGCAGGCTGCTTGTTCTCACATGTGGGTGACGTCCACGGCAGCCCCAGGCTCGGAAAATCTTCCTAGCAACAAAGCTTGCTAGAGCCTTCGAGCGCGCAGGCGGCCACTTCCCGCCCGTCACACGAGAGTCCCGCTTCAGTGTTCTTTTTTCCACGGTCAAGCGCGGTTGTTTTACGGCGGTTCTGTTGCCTCAGGAGAAGAGCCTTCATTATGCCAACTTTTTTGCCGATTTTCTTCGTGTTCGCGTGTTCAGGTCACGTTTGAGCTGTTCCGTTTAAAAAAAAAAAAAAAAAAGTTTTCCTTTATTTCTTAGTTTATCCCTAAGTAAGTTTCCTTTCGTTTGCGTATGCGGCCTTTTTGGCTGCCTGTACGGGTTTTCTCCCTTTTTTGTGCCCTTCTTTTGGCACCATCGCTAGTTTTTATTTCGCCGCCACTATTTTTCCGTCAATGACATCGCAGATCGCCAGCGGCTTCAAGAAGTGCACTCGGTGCGACCAGGGAGTCTCATGCGTGGTGTATCCAGTGCCTTGGGGCCAACATCGCCCCGATGCGTGTAAGTTGTGTCTTAGCCTTAAAAAGCAGACATAGGCATCGAGACAAGCTCAACGTGAACGTCTGTTTGGAGCGTTGCCCAGTACTTCGGCGTCGACAGCAGTACCAAGGTCAGCGGCGGTGTCGATGTCGGCACCGGAGAGTGCATCGACCTTAGGAGCGCAGGTAATGGCTGTCCAGAGACCATCTCATGCTGGCAGCAGTGAGCCATCGAGTGGGTCTCCACCTGCCTCGAGGGCTCCTGTGGTACAGGCCCATCGGGACCGACCCCTTTTGGACCTGACCCTGAGGAGGCGTGTGGATTCCACATCCTCGTCGGTACCGAGGGGTACCGGTGACATGTCTCGAGTGAAGGCGAAGAAGCACCGTCTTCGGTCCCCTTCTCGCCACGGTACTGAGAGCTCCGGGGCGTCGAGGGATTTGGTACCCCTGAAACGTCGACGCCGGGAGGACCGCTCACCCTCCATGCAAGAGGTGTCGACGCGCCAGTCTCCGGACAGCCCGGTACCGCCTCCTCGTCCTCAGCAGATTCTGGGTTTGACTCCTGCATCGATCCCACAGCCTTTCTCGACAGACACTCTTGACAAACGCCTCCGAGCTATTCTTCCAGGGCTCCTGGAAGGGCTACTGCGACCATCTGTTCCGGTACCGGGGGTGCTTGCGCCTACGGTACCATCAATAGATGCGGCAGCTGGCTCCCCCGCCAAGTTGTCTCCCCGTCGACATCGATGAAGGGAGCTTCATCGCTGCCGACACGGGAGTCGACTTCTCGACATCGCCATCGAGGACATAGCTCCTCGGCGTCGAGACAGGCTTGGCTTCAGACTGCAGTCAGAGAATTCCTGTCCGATACCGAGGGAGAGGCCTTGTGGGAGGCAGAGGAAGACCCAAGATATTTCTCTTCTGATGAGTCTTGTGGCCTTCCTTCTGACCCCACTCCTTCGCCAGAGAGAAAGCTTTCTCCCCCGGAGAGTTTGTCTTTCTCGTTCTTTGTCCAGGAAATGTCTACGGCCATTCCCTTCCTGGTGGTAACTGAGGATGAGCCCAGGGCCGAGATGTTCGAAGTCTTGGACTATCCTTTGCCACCTAAGGAGTCATCCACTGTCCCTCTACATAATGTCCTCAAACAAACATTGTACAGGAACTGGATGAAACCATTACCTAATCCCACCATTCCTAAGAAGGTTGAGTCCCAGTATCGGATTCGGACTTGGTCGATCAGCTCCCTTCGGAGCAGACCAAGCCTTTTCAGGAGGTAGTCAGGCAGCTGAAGGCGTGTCGTACATTCCTGTACAGGGTTGCTTACGACTCTTGATGTGGCATCCAGGTCGTTGCGCAAGGTATAGTGATGCGCAGACTCTCATGGCTGCATGCCTCTGACCTGGAAAATCGAGTCCAGCAGCGGCTTGCGGATGTCCCTTGCCGGGGGGATAATATTTTCGGTGAGAAGGGTGAGCAGGTTTTAGAGCAGCTCCACCAGTGGGAAACCACACTCGACAAACTCTCCCACCGGGTGCCTTCAGCATTTACCTCATCAGGTAGATGTTTTTATAGGGAAAGGAGAAATGCTCCCTATACTTATCATAAGCGTAGGTACAATCCACCTTGCTGCCAGCCTGCTCAGGCTCAACCCCAGTGTGCTCGTTTACGTCAACAGCGTGCGCTTCGACGGGCCCCTGCGGCTCCCCAGCAAAAGCAAGGGATGGGCTTTTGACTGGCTCCAGGCGAGCATAGCCGCAATCAGTGTCCGTGCCAGACGATCTACCGGTCGGGGGGGAGGTTAGCATTTTTTTACCAAAGGTGGCCTCTTGTAACCTTCGACCGGTGGGTTCTTCAAATAGTCCGGCGGGAATACTCCCTCAATTTGATCTTCAAACCTCCAAATTGCCCACTGGGAGCTCAGTCCTTCAGCTTCCAGCACAGGCAGGTACTTGCAGAGGAACTCTCCGTTCTTCTCAGCGCCAGTGCGGTCTAGCCCGTGCCACCAGGGCAAGAAGGGCTGGGATTCTATTCCAGGTACTTCCTTGTGCAAAAGAAAGCAGGGGGAATGCATCTTAAGGGCCCTGAACAAATATCTGATTCGAGAAAAGTTCATAATGCTTTCCCAGGGCACCCTTCTTCCCATGATTCAGAAAAACAACTGGCTATGCTCCCTGGACTTAAAGGATGCTTATACACACATCCCGATACTGCCAGCTCACAGGCAGTATCTTCGATTCCGTCTTGGAACACGGCATTTTCAGTATTGTGTACTGCCGTTTGGACTCACCTCTGCGCCTCGCGTGTTCTCCAAATGCCTGGCGGTCATTGCAGCATCGCTACACAGGCTGGGAGTGCATGTGTTCCGTTATCTCGACAATTGGCTGGAGAAGAACATTTCGGAGGCAGGAGCTCTACAGTCCATGCAGATGACTATTCAACTCCTGGAGCTACTGGGGTTTGTCATAAATTACGCAAAGTCCCACCTTCTTTAGGTTCAGAGACTAGAGATCATAGGAGCCCTGCTGGACTCGCAGACGGCTTATGCTTACCTCCCCGAAGCGAGGGCAGACAGTTGTCTGTCGCTGGTTTCCTTGGCCAGAGCGTCTCAGCAGATCACAGCTTGGCAGATGTTGAGGCTTCTGGGCCATATGGCCTCCACAGTTCATGTGACTCCCATGACCCGTCTTCACATGAGATCAGCTCAATGGTCCTTAGCTTCCCAGTGGTATCAAGCTGCGGGGTATCTAGAGGATGCAATCCTGTTGTCCACCGCTTTTCACAACTCCCTGATAGGGTGGACAATTCGATCCAATTTGACCTTGGGACGTCCTTTTCAAATTCCTCAGCCGCAAAAAGTGCTGACAACGGATGCATCTCTCCTGGGGTGAGGAGCCCATGTAGATGGGCTTCACACTCAAGGACTTTGGTCCCTCCAGGAAACAGGTCTTCAGATCAATCTTCTGGAGTTGTGAGCGGTCTAGAACGCTCTAAAGGCTTTCAGAGATCGGCTGTCCAATCAAATCATTCAAATTCGAACAATCAGGTTGCCATGTATTACATCAACAAGCAGGGGGGCACCGGATCTCGCCCCCTGTGTCGGGAAACTGTGCAAATGTGGCTTTGGGCTTGCCGTCACGGCATATTCCTCCAGGCCACGTATTTGACCAGCGTAAACAGTCTGGCCGACAGGTTGAGCAGGATCATGCAACCTCACGAGTGGTCACTGAACATGGCAGTAGTCCGCAAGATCTTCTGAGCGTGGGGCACCCCCTCGGTGGATCTTTTTGCCACTCAGATCAATCACAAGGTCCCTCACTTCTGTTCCAGATTTCAGGCCCACGACAGACTAGCGTCGGATGCTTTTCTCCTTCATTGGGGGAAGGGCCTTCTGTATGCATATCCTCCCATATCTGTGGTGGGGAAGACTTTGCTGAAACTCAGGCAAGTCCATGGAACCATGTTTCTGATATCTCCTTTCTGGCCGCGTCAGATTTGGTTTCCTCCTCTTCTGGACTTATCCTCCGAAGAACCGTGGAGATTTGGAGTGTTTTCCAACCCTCATCACTCAGAACAAGGGGTAGCTTCTGCATCCCAACCTCCAGTCTCTGGCTCTCACGGCCTGGATGTTGAGGGCTTAGACGTCGCCTCCTTGAGTCTTTCTGAGGGTGTCTCCCGAGTCTTGCTTCCAGAAAAGATTCCACAAAGAGGTGTTACTCTTTTAAATGGAGGAGGTTTGCCGTCTAGTGTGATAGCAAGGCCCAAGATCCTCGTTCTTGTCCTACACAGACCCTGCTTGAATACCTTCTGCACTTGTCCGAGTCTGGTCTTAAGACCAACTCCGTAAGGGTTCACCTTAGTGCTATTAGTGCTTATCATTATCGTGTGGAGGGTAAGCTTATCTCTGGACAGCCTTTAGTTCGATTCATGAGAGGTTTGCTTTTGTCAAAGCCCCCTGTCAAACCTCCGCCAGTGTCATGGGATCTCAATGTCGTTCTCACCCAGCTGATGAAGCCTCCTTTTGAGCCAGTGAATTCCTGCCATCTGAAGTACTTGACCTGGAAGGTCATTTTCTTGGTGGCTGTTACTTCAACTCGTAGAGTCAGTGAGCTTCAAGCCTTGGTAGCCCATGCTCCCTATACTAAATTTCATCATAACAGAGTAGTCCTCCGCACTCATCCTAAGTTCTTGCCAAAGGTGGTGTCGGAGTTCCATCTGAACCAGTCAATTGTCTTGCCAACATTTTTTTCCCCATCCTCATACCCGCCCTGCTGAACGTCAGTTGCACACATTGGACTGCAAGAGAGCATTGGCCTTCTATGTGGAGCGGACAAGCCCCTTCAGGCAGTCCGCCCAAATGTTTGTTTCTTTGGACCCCAACAGAAGGGAGGAGTGGCAGTCGGGAAACACACCATTTCCAATTGGCTAGCAGATTGCATTTCCTTCACTTGTGCCCAAACTGGGCTGACTCTTGAGGGTCATGTCACGGCTCATAGTGTTCAAGCCATGGCAGCGTCAGTGGCCCACTTGAAGTCAGCCACTATCGAAGAGATTTGCAAGGCTGCGACATGGTCATCAGTCCACACATTCACATCTCATTACTGCCTTCAGCAGGATAGCCGACGTGACAGTCAGTTTGGGCAGTCGGTGCTGCAGAATCTGTTCGGGGTTTAGAATCCAACTCCACCCCCCCTAGGCCCATTTTTGTTCTGTTCCAGGCTGCACTCTCAGTTAGATGTTTCTTTATAGGTCTATCTCTGTTCTGTACTCACCGTTGTGAGGCCCAATTGTTTTGAGTGAGACTGGGAGAACAAGCAGCCAGCTTGTCCTCGGAGAAAGCGAAGATACTTACCTGTAGCAGGTATTCTCTGAGGACAGCAGGCTGATTGTTCTCACAAACCCGCCCGCCTCCCCTTTGGAGTTGTTCCTTTTCCTTGGTTTTGCTTCTTAAGTTGACTGAAGTGGGACTCTCGCGCAACGGGCGGGAAGATGGCCGCACATGAGTGGTGCGCGCATTTGAAGGCTCTAGCATGCTTTGTTGCTAGGAAGATTTTCAGGACCTGGGGCTGCCGTGGACGTCACCCACATGTGAGAACAATCAGCCTGCTGTCCTTGGAGAATACCTGCTACAGGTAAGTATCTTCGCTTTCTCCGAGGACAAGCACAAGTGGGTCAGCAATCCGCGCCGGCCCGGGAACAGGCATTTGAAATAGGAAAAACGTTTGCTGGAGTATTCTGAGCGCGCCATGCTTCCAATTGCGCATGCGTTGAGTGTCTTCCTGCCCACCGCGCTCCTCAGTTCTTTTTCTTCCGTGCGAGGAGCAGCAGTGATTTTCTGTGGCTCCTCTGTGTGCCCAGGAAAGATCGTTTTTTGGTAGTGCCTTCCGAGTTTTTCCTTGGTTTTCTTAGTGTTAAAAAAAAAAAAAGATTCCCTTAGTTTTTTTTTCGTTTTATTTTCTCCGCATCAAGTTCCCTTTATTTTAGGGTACGGCCGCTTTTAGGCTGCTCGGCCGGATCCTTTTATCTTTTTGTGCCCTTTTTCTTGGCTCAATCGTGACTTTTTATTTAGCCGGTGCTGTCTTCCCTTCCATGTCATCAAAGACTCCCAGTGTCTTCAAATGCTGTACTCTATGCAACCGAACCATCTCAGACACAGGTACCCATTTGTGGCGTATCCAGTGCATTGGGCCTGACCATAGCCCAGCTCACTGTGCCCTTTGTCTTCAAATGAAGAAAAGGACTCAACTGGCTCAAGAAGCCCAGAGAGAAAATATGTTTAGGGCTCAGTCCGGTCCTTCGACGTCTGCATCGACATCGGTACCGAGGTCATCGATGTTGGGAGTGGAGGTAGGTATGGCTGCTGAGAGGCCACAACATGCTGGGAGTAACGAGGCATCGAGTGTGTCTCCTCCTCTATTGAGGTCTCCTGCTATGCAAAGCCCTCCGGGACCGTCCATCGTTTGACTCGACCCTGAAGCGACGGAATTTGACATCGTCCTCGTCTCCACTGAGGAGCCTCGGTGAGGTGCATCGAGCAAAGGCTAAGACGCACCGACATCGTTCTCCCATGGTGCTGAGAGCTCCGGGGCGCCGAAGGAATCAGCACCTGAGAAGCATCGATGCCGGGAGGACCTCTTCCCCCTCCATACAGAAGGTGCTGACGCGTCGGCCTCTCAGCAGTCCAGTTCCTGCTCCAGAACCCCAGGCGACTCTGCCAGCGACTGCTCCACTGGCCCTGCAGCCTTTGCCGATGGCGGCTCTCGACGAGCGCATCCAGGGCCTTTCTTCCAGAGCTTCTGGAGGGACTGCTGCACCAATCGGTGTCGGGGGTGCGTGTGCCTACCGCCCAGTCTGCTGCAACAGTATCTGGCCCTCCACCCGTGGTAAGGTCCCCGAGCTTGGTGCTGCTTGCGGTTCCGGTATCGGCTGCCACCCAGGTCAACTCCCCATCGACGTCGCTGGAGGAAGCTTTGCCACAGCCTGTGTGGGAGTCGGCCCCTCAATATCGCCATCAAGGCCTCACGGGTCTCCGGTATCGAGAAGGGTCTGGTCCAGTCTCAGAAGTCACTGAGGGAAGTGCTCTCTGTTAACCGAGGAGGAACACTCGTGAGAGTCAGAGGAAGATCCCAGGTACTTTTCCTCAGATGAGTCCTTTGGGATTCCCTCTGAACCTTCTTCTCCTCCTGAAAGGAGACTGTCTCCTCCTGAGAGCCTCTCTTTCTCATCTTTTGTGTGGGAAATGGCTCAGGCCATTCCATTCCCCTTAGACGTGGAGGATGAGCCCAGGACTGAGATGCTCGAGGTCCTGGACTACACCTATCCACCTAAAGAGGCAATGAAAGCTCCTTTGCATAAGGTACTCAAAGTCCTCATGTGAAACTGGGCGTCCCTTCTGTCTGGCCCCGTGATTCCTAGGAAGACAGATTCCCAACGTCGGATCCACGGGGAACCTGGGTTGATGAGGTCTGTTACCCCACAGCTCCATGGTGGTGGACTTCACACTCAAAAGAGCCAAGAGTACTAGAGGCTATACTTTGGTGCTCCCAGGCAGAGAAGCTAGGACCTTGGACCTTGGACTCTTCAGGAGCATCCACTTGCGGAACTCGATGTGGCAGCTGTCGACTTTGGTCGATGCCCTCCCTCCGGAGCAGGCATAACCCTTTTACCAGCTGGTCAAACAGCAGAACGCGTATCATAAATATTTGGCCAGGGGTTCATACGACACTTTTGATATAGCATCCAGGATATCTGCTCAAGGTATAGCAATGCTCAGACTCTCGTGGCTGCGTGTTTCTGACCTGGACCGTTTGGTCCAGCAGAGGATAGCGGATGTTCCTTGCCAGGGGGATAATCTTTTTGGAGAGAAGGTGGAAGATCTGGTTGACCAGATCAAGAAGCACACAAATGCTATGGCTTCTCTCTCCCACCGGGCACCTGGTACCAACCCCTCTACTAGGAGGTTTTTTGGTGAGCCTCGGAGTGCTCCCTACTCCTATCGTAGGCGTAGGTACACTCCCGCTGCTTGCCAGCCTACTCAGCCTGCTGCTGCCCTGCAAAAGCAAGAGATGGGCTTTTGACTGGCTCCAGGTGAGCAAAGCCGCAGTACAAGTATCCATGCCGGACGACTTGCTGGTTGGGGGGAGGCTTATATTTTTTCACCAAAGGTGGCCTCTCATAACTTCAGATCGGTGGGTTCTTTAAATAGTCTGGTTAGGATACACCCGCAATGTGGAATCGAAACCTCCAAATTGCCCACCAAGAGCTCATTCCTTCAGCTCTCTGCACAGGCAGGTACTTGCAGAGGAACTCTCCGCCCTTTTAAAGGCCCATGCGGTTGAACCCGTTCCACCAGGGGAAGAAGGGCTGGGATTCTATTCCAGGTACTTCCTTGTGCAGGAGAAAATAGGAGGGATGCGTCTCATCCTAGACCTAAGGGCCTTGAACAAATTCCTAGTTTGAGAAAAGATCAGGATGGTTTCCCTAGGCACTCTTCTTCCCATGATTCAAGAAAATGATTGGCTATGCTTTCTGGGTTTGAAGGATCCTTATATGCACATCCCGATACTTCCAGCTCACAGGAAGTATCTTCATTTTTGGCTGGGAATGCAGCACTTCCAGTACTGCGTGCTGCCCTTTGGCCAAGCGTCAGCTTCCAGAGTGTTCACAAAATGCCTAGCGGTAGTTGCAGCGTTTCTATGCAGGCTGGGAGTGCATGTGTTCCCTTATCTTGATGATTGGCTAGTGAAGAGCACCTCGGAGATCGGTGCTCGGGAGTCCATGTGGAAGACTATTCAGGTGCTGGAACTACTAGGATTTGCAATAAATTATCCCAAGTCCCATCTCACTCTGGTTGAGAAATTGTAGTTCATTGGAGCATTGCTCGACATGAGAACGGTTCGAGCTTATTTTCCCAAGGCGCGGGCAGACAACCTTCTGTCCCTAGTGTCCAAGGTTTGTGTGTCACAGCAAATCACAGCTCGGCAGATGTTGAGACTCTTGGGGCACATGGCCTCCACATTTCATGTTACGCCCATGACACATGAGATGAGCAGATGAGTGATATCAGGCCACAGGGAATCTAGAAGATGTCATCCTTCTATCCACCAATTTTCTACATTTTCTTCACTGGTGGACGATTCGATCCAATTTGACCATGGGACGTTCGTTCCAAATTCCTCAGCCACAAAAAGTGCTGATGACGGATAAAACTCTCCTGGGATGGGGAGCTCATGTAGATGGGCTTCACATCCAGGGGATCTGGGTCCCCCCCCCCCTCCCCCCCCCCCACAGGAAACAGATGATCAGATCAACCTTCTGGAGCTCCGAGTGATCTGGAACGCTGTCAAGGCTTTCAGAGATCGGCTGTCCAACCAAATTATCATGATTCAAACAATCAGGGAATCGGACGGCTATTTTGCAAGCAAAATATAAAAAAACCTTTCCTTTCCAGAATTTTATGGCGTGCGAGCAGCCCACACCGCGCATGCGCGGCCCTCTTCCCGCCCATCGCGTGAGCGTTCCCGCTCGGTTATTTTTTTTTCCGCGGTGAGGTGTGGTCAAGCTTTCCCCCGCTCTTTGCAGGCCCGGGAAAGAGTTTTCTGACTACTTTTTTTTGCCTTTTTGTTCTTTTCTTATTTGTAATAGAGTTTATAGTTTAAAAAAATAAAACAAAACTCCCGTAGATTTCTTTACTATTTTGGCCCTTTTTAAGTTTCCTTTGTTTTTCAACGCAGCCAGCTTGCTCCCTTTTCTCGTGCCCTTTTTTCTTTTAACAGGCACTATATGTCTTTTGATTTCACCGAAGCCGTTGTTTCTTCCATGTCATCGAAGACACCCAGTGGCTTCAAATGTTGTACTCTGTGCAACTGGACTATCTCAGGTACTGATACCCATGCTTGGTGTATCCAGTGCCTTGGGCCAAACCACAGCCCAGCCGCTTGTAATTTGTGTCTTCGTATGAAGAAATGGACCCAAGCGTTGGGAGAAGCCCAACAAGAGAGGCATCCCAAGTACTTTTGTTCTGACGAGTCCTTTGGGATTCCTTCTGAACCTTCCTCTCCACAAGAAAAGAGACTGTCTTCACCTCCTTTGTCCGGGAAATGGCTGCGGCTATTCCCTTCTCTATGGAGGTTGAGGATGAGCCCAGGGCTGAGATGCTTGAGGTTCTGGATTATCCTCCACCTAGAGAGACTGCAACAGCTCCTTTGCATAATGTACTGAAGGAAGTCCTTATGCGAAACTGGTCGTTCCCTTTGTCTAATTCTGTGATCCCGAAGAGAACTGAATCCCAATATTCGATCCACGGGGAACCTGGATTGATGAAGTCTCAGCTACCTCACAATTCCATGGTGGTGGTCTCTGCTCTCAAAAGGGCCAAGAGTATTAAAGACTATGCCTCAGCGCCCCCAGGCAGAGAATGTAGAACCTTGGGCTCTTTTGGGAGGAAGGCGTATCAGGCCGCTATGCTCGCTGCCAAAATCCAGACATACCAGCTCTTCACGAGCATTCACTTGTTGAACTTGGTGAGGCAATTCTAGCTTGGTTGATGTGCTCCCTCCGGAGCAGGCTGAGCCTTTTCGTCAGGTGGTCAGGCAGCAGAAGACGTGTCGAAAATTCCTGGCCATGGGTACGTTCGACACTTTAGATGTAGCATCCAGAATAGCTGCCCAACGTATAGTGATGCGCAGACTCTCATGGCTGCGTATCTCTGACCTGGATCATTCGATCCTGCAGCATATGGCGGATGTTCCTTGCTGGGGGGGTTAACCTTTTTGGTGAAAAAGTAGAGAATCTGGTTGACCAGCTCAAAAAGCACAATGATGCTATGGATTCTCTCTCCCGCCGGGCGTCTTCTGCTACTACCTCCTCATCTAGGAGGTTTTTTTGGAGGGAAGAGGAGTGCTCCCTATTCCTATGGTAGGCGTAGGTACAATTCTACTTCACGGCAGCCTATCCAGGCTCAGTCCCAGTGCGCTCGTTCTCGTCAACAGCGTGCGCCTAAGGCCTCTGCAGCTCCCCAGCAAAAGCAAGGGATGGGCTTTTGATTGGCTCCAGTTCAGCATAGCCTCAGAAAAAGTGTCCGTGCTGGACGACTTTGCCGGTCGTGGGGAGGTTAATATTTTTTCACCAAAGGTGGCCTCTCATAACCTCCGGTCGGTGGGTTCTTCAAATAGTCCAGTCAGGATACACCCTCAATCCGGAATCCAGACCTCCAAATTGTCCACCGGGAGCTCATTCTTACAGTTCCCAGCACAAGCAGGTACTTGCAGAGGAACTCTCCGCCCTTCTACAGGCCCAAGCGGTCAAACCCGTTCCACTAGGGGAAGAAGAGCTGGGATTCTATTCCAGGTACTTCCTTGTGCAAAAGAAAACGGGGGGGGGGGGGGGGTGCGTCCCATCCTAGACCTAAAGGCCCTGAATAAATTTCTAGTCTGAGAAAAGTTCAGGATGGTTTCCCTGGGCACCCTTCTTCCCATGATTCAGGAAAAGATTGGCTATGGTCTCTGGACTTCAAAGGATGCTTACACCCACACCGCGATACTCCCAGCTCACAGGAAGTATTTTTGGTTTCGGCTAGGAGCACAGCACTTTCAGTATTGTGTACTGCCTTTTGGCCTGGCATCTGCGCCCAGAGTGTTTACGAAATGCCTAGCTGTAGTCGCAGCGTCGCTACGCAGACTGGGAGTGCATGTGTTTCCTTATCTCGACGATTGACTTACTGGTGAAGAGCACCTCGAAGGAAGGTGCTTTGGAGTCCCTGTGAATGACTATTCAGGTGCTAGAGCTACTGGGGTTCATCATAAATTATCCCATCTCACCCCAGCCAAAAATTGGAATTCATTGGAGCCCTGTTGAACACTCAGCTCAAGCTTATCTTCCCGAGGCAAGGGCGGACAACCTTCTGTCCCTGGTGTCCATGGTTTGAGCGTCCCAGCAGGTCACAGCTTGGCAGATGTTGAGACTTCTGGGGCACATGGCCTCTACAGTTTATGAATCTCCCATGGCACATCTACATATGAGATCAGCTTAATGGACCCTAGCTTCCCAGTAGTTTCAAGCTGCAGGGGATTTAGAAGATGTAGTCCAACTGTCCACCATCTTTCGGAATTCTCTTCAGTGGTGGACGAGTCGATCCAATTTGATCTTTGGGCAACCATTCCAAATTCCTCAGCCACAGAAGGTGCTTACGACGGATGCATCTCTCCTGGGGTGGGGAGCTCATGTAGATGGGCTCCACACTCAGGGAGCCTGGTCTTTTCAGGAAAAAGGTCTGCAGATCAACCTCCTGGAATTAAGAGCAATCTGGAACACTCTAAAGGCTTTCAGAGATTGGCTGTCCAACCAAGTCATCTTAATTCAGACAGACAATCAGGTTGCCATGTACTACACCAACAAGCAGGGGGGCACCGGATCTCGCCCTCTGTGAGGAAGCCGTTCAGATGTGGCTTTGGGCATGCCGTCATGGCATGTTTCTCCAAGCCACTTATCTAGCAGGTGTAAACAGTCTGGCCGACAGACTGAGCAGGATAATGCAACCTCATGAGTGGTCTCTAACCATGGGCGTAGTCTGCAAGATCTTCCAAGCGTGAGGCACCCTTTCTGTGGATATTTTTGCCACTCAGATCAATCACAAGGTCCCTCAGTTCTGTTCCAGGTTTTAGGCCCATGACAGACTAGCGTCAGATGGCTTTCTCCTACATTGATGGACAGGCCTTCTGTATGCATATCCTCCCATACCTCTAGTAGGGAAGACTTTGTTGAAACTCGAGCAAGACTGCGGAACCATGATCCTGATAGCACCTTTCTGTCCGCGTCATATTTGGTTTCTTCTTCTTCTGGAGTTGTCCTCCGAAGAACCGTGGAGATTGGAGTGTTTTCCTACCCTCATCACTCAGAACAAGGGGTCGCTTCTTCGTCCCAACCTTCGGTCTCTGGCTCTCACGGCCTTGGTGTTGAGAGCTTAGAATTCGCCTCCTTGGATCTTTCAGAGGGTGTCTTCCGAGTCTTGCTTGCTTCCAGGAAAGATTCCACAAAGAGGTGTTACTCTTTTAAATGGAGGAGGTTTGCCGTCTAGTGTGACAGCAAGGCCCTAGATCCTCTTTCTTGTCCTACACAGACCCTGCTTGAATACCTTCTGCACTTGTCCAAGTCTGGTCTCAAGACCAACTCTGTAAGAGTTCACCTTAGTGCGATTAGTGCTTATCGCCATGTAGAGGGTAAGCTTATCTCTGGACAGCCTTTAGTTCGCTTCATGAGAGGTTTGTTCTTGTCAAAGACATCTGTCAAACCTCTGCCAGTGTCATGGGATTTCAATGTCATTCTCACCCAGCTGATGAAAGCTCCTTTTGAGCCACTGAATTCCTGCCATATGAAGTACTTGACCTGGAAGGTCCATTTCTTGGTGGCTGTTTCTTCAGCTCGTAGTGTCAGTGAGCTTCAGGTCTTAGTAATGGATTCACCTTATACTAAGTTTCATCACAACAGAGTAGTCTTTTGCACGCACACTAAGTTCCTGCCAAAGGTGGTGTTGGAGTTCCATCTGAACCAGTCAGTTGTCTTGCCAACATTTTGTCACCGTCCTCATGCCCACCCTGGCGAAAGCAGCTTACACACCTTGAACTGTAAGAGAGCATTGGCCTTTGACATGGAGCAGACAAAGCCCTTCAGACAGTCCGCCCAGTTTGTTGCTTTTGATCCCAACAGGAGGGGAGTCACCATTGGTAAACGCAGCATTTCCAATTGGCTAGCAGATTGCATTTCCTTTGCTTCTGCCCAAGCTGGGCTGACTATGTTGTCCCATAATGTCAGAGCCATGGCTCCGTCGGTGGCTCACTTAGCCTCCATTGAAGAGATTTGCAAAGCTGCGACGTGGTCTTCAGTCCACACATTCACATCTCATTACTGCCTTGAGCAGGATACTACTACTACTACTTATCATTTCAATAGCACTACAAAGCATATAGCGCTTGATTATTAGCATTTGTATGCGCTACCAAACACTTGCAGCGCTGAACACCTGACATAAGAGACAGTCCCTGCTCAAGACCTTACAATCTAGTATAGCTCCATCTTTATTGCCTCTCCACATGGCACTGCTGAGGCCCCAGTGCTCCCCTGGGTTCTGATGTGCTTGCAATTCTGGCAGTTTTATATGTAGATCTTTCAGGAATGTGATTGGGAACCTAGTGTGGAGCACTCCAGTTTCTGCATATTGGTTTTCCACAGCTTTGAGTCTTCCTCAGCTTTCCAGGGGCGAGGTAGGTGACCCTTTAGTCCCCTGCAGCTGTGCCGTAACAGTGAGAGCCTTAGGCTGCTGCTTGGAAAGTACTGCCTATCTGAAAGTCTCCTGGTAGAGATGCCTGTGCTTCACGAGGTGAGTTATAGTAAGACTATTTCTGGACCCTCCTTGAGGAGGTTCAGGGTGTGTGTACATCTTTAATGGAAGGGAGTAAGGGATCAGGATTAGTATCTGAGATCCTGGAATGATGATGTTAATAAAACTATGTAAGCCACATTGAGCCTGCAAATAGGTGGGAAAATGTGGGATACAAATGCAATAAAATAAAATCCTACCCTAGGTTTTCACGCTTCCACTCTTCTCCTTTCTCAGACATGGCAGTATAGTGTTTTAGTAGTCAGGCTTAAGGCTGTTGACTACATGTTTCTGTGAGAAATGTTACATTTTGAGGCTAGTGCAGGCCTTTCAGGTTTCTCTCAGTTTCCTTGGCAACCCTGCACCCTCTGGGCTCCCCTGGTGGCATTTGCTCTGTGGGTATTGTTTACATCAATCTAGTTTTATTGAGGAGGGCTGCTTGCCTTTCAGCCTAAAGGTATAGGTTCAAGGCTGGGTTTTCCATCCTATTAGATACTGTGGGCTCAGCTAGATTTCCAGTGGGGCATATTTTATTTCATTATCTCTTATGGCTTGCTTGGCCAAGTAGTTCCAAGTAGTTCTTACATGACTGGAACAGTTTTCAGAACTCTTCAGTATTAAATTTTGCTCTTCTCTCTCTCTCTCTTAGCACACTGATACTGGCCACACTTTTACATATTAGCCTCAGCTACCTGGTACTGCAGCGTACCCGGTACCTCTAACTGCTTCTTATGGGGTACCTAAATTTCATGAGGAGTGGCCAAGGAGCTATTTCAGTGTAGAGATAGCTTAATAGTGGTTGCAATCAGCTGAGAGTAAGCACTGAGCTCTAGGGGTGCGGCTTCATGACCCACTGTAGCTTGCTTTCTCCGAGGACAAGCAGGCTGCTTGTTCTCACGACTGGGTTGACGTCCGCGGCAGCCCCCACCAACCGGAAAAAGCTTCGCGGGACGGTCGGCACGCAGGGCACGCCCACCGCGCATGCGCGGCCGTCTTCCCGCCCGTGCGCGACCGCTCCCGCCAGTTACTTTTTTTCCGCGACTGAGAGAGTCGTGTTTTTGCAACTCTCTCGTTTCAGCCGCCGGAATTTTCGACCGCGTTTACGCGGGTCGTCGCTCTTGGCCTTTTCGGCCTCTTCTTCTTTCGTTTCGTTTGTTATCCAAAAAAAAAAAAAAAAAAAAAGAATTTTGCGCGTGTGGAGCACGCGCTCCTCCCTTTTCCCTCGCTTTCTAGCGGGGACGCCTCGTTGCGGCCTAGTGGCCGCTCGGTCGGTTTCAATTTTCGTGGTGTGATTTTAGCCACCATTGCCGACTTTGACTTCGCCGACGCGATTTTTCCGTCGATGTCCTCGAAGGTCCCGAGTGGATTTAAAAAGTGTGGTCGCTGCGGCCGGCCGATCTCGCAGACCGACACCCACGCTTGGTGCCTCCAGTGCCTCGGGCCGGAGCACAATCTCAAGTCGTGTGCTTTGTGTCTCGGTCTCCGGAAACGGACTCAGGTTGCGAGGCAAGTTCTGCGGGACCGTCTTTTTGGAACTTGCGCCGGCCCCTCGACGTCGACCTCGACGGCATCGGTATCGAAGGCCGGTTCTTCGGTACCGGTATCGATGCCCGAGACATCGGCACCGATGGCAGCGACCCCAGGAGAACAGGTCCCGTCGGCCCGCCGGTCCGCCGGCGAGAGTGGGGTAGAGAGACCGCGTGGGCAGTCGGCCCCGGTCACTCCCTCAACTCGTGAGCCACGGGACCGAACCCTGTCGGACCCGGTACCTCGAGACCGAGGGGGATCGACCTCCTCCTCCTCCATGCCCTCCGGCACCGGTGACGTGCACCGGAAGAAGGACAAGAAGCGCCGTCACCGGGAGCCCTCGGTGCCTGACGAGGAGTCGACGCCGAAGCGTCATCACAGAGAGGAGAGATCTCCGTCGGTGGTGGAGGTACCGACGCGTCGGGGTTCCGGCACCTCGGTGCCGTCTCCTGGCCCCCAGCAGCTTCTGGCACCGACACCCTTACCGGCCCCACCGCCTTTCTCGGCAGCGGGCCTGGACGAGTGCCTCAGAGCCATCCTTCCGGGGCTCCTGGAAGGGCTGATGCGCCAGGCTGTGCCGGCGCCGGGGGTGCTTGCGCCCTCGGCGCCGATGACTGTGGCGCCGGCGAGCTCTAGCCCGGCGCCGGGGCAGTCGACACCGCCGCCGCTTGCGGTGCCGGTCTCGACAGCCACGCAGGTGGAGTCCCCGTCGACGTCGATGGAGGGAGCTCCGTCCCCGCCGGCGCGGGAGTCCACCGCTCGACGACACCGAGGCCTCGGTGCCTCGACGTCGAGCCGGGCCCGGTACCGGACTCAGCTACATGAGCTAATGTCCGATACCGAGGATGAGGACTCGTGGGGGGAAGAGGAGGACCCGAGATATTTCTCCTCAGAGGAGTCTACGGGCCTTCCCTCGGACCCCACGCCGTCACCGGAGAGGAAGCTCTCACCTCCTGAGAGTCTCTCCTTTGCCTCCTTTGTGCGGGATATGTCTATAAGCATTCCCTTTCCCGTGGTCTCTGTGGAAGAGCCGAGGGCCGAGATGCTCGAGGTCCTCGACTATCCATCACCACCTAGAGAGTCCTCCACGGTACCGCTGCACAATGTCCTGAAGGAGACGCTGCTCCGGAACTGGGTGCGACCATTAACTAATCCCACCATTCCCAAGAAAGCAGAGTCCCAGTACAGGATCCACTCTGACCCAGAGCTCATGCGGCCCCAGTTGCCCCATGACTCAGCGGTCGTGGATTCTGCTCTCAAGAGGGCACGGAGTTCGAGGGATACCGCCTCGGCGCCCCCGGGGCGGGAGTCTCGCACTCTGGACTCATTTGGGAGGAAGGCCTACCAGTCCTCCATGCTCGTGACCCGCATCCAATCTTACCTGCTCTATATGAGCATCCACATGCGGACCAATGTGCAACAGCTGGCGGACCTGGTCGATAAGCTCCCGCCGGAGCAGTCCAGGCCTTATCAGGAGGTGGTCAGGCAGCTGAAGGCGTGCAGAAAGTTCCTGTCCAGGGGGATTTTTGACACCTGTGACGTGGCATCTCGTGCTGCGGCCCAAGGTATAGTGATGCGCAGGCTCTCATGGCTGCGTGCCTCTGACCTGGACAACCGCACCCAGCAGAGACTGGCTGACGTCCCTTGCCGGGGGGATAACATTTTCGGTGAGAAGGTCGAGCAGATGGTGGACCAACTGCATCAGCGGGAAACCGCTCTCGACAAGCTCTCCCACCGGGCGCCTTCAGCACCCGCCCCCACGGGTGGGCGTTTTTCCCGGGCACGGCAGGCTGCACCCTATTCTTTTGCAAAGCGTAGGTACAACCAGCCGGCCCGAAGGCCTCGTCAGGCACAGGGACAGCCCCAGCGCGCTCGTTCTCGTCAACAGCGTGCGCCTAAGCAGCCCCCTGCGCCTCCACAGCAAAAGCCGGGGACGGGCTTTTGACTGGATCCACGGGAACATAGCCGCCCTACAAGTGTCCGTACCGGACGATCTGCCGGTCGGAGGGAGGTTAAAATTTTTTCACCAAAGGTGGCCTCTCATAACCTCCGACCAGTGGGTTCTCCAAATAGTGCGGTGCGGATACGCCCTGAATTTGGCCTCCCTGCCTCCAAATTGTCCTCCAGGAGCTCAGTCTTTCAGCTCCCATCACAAGCAGGTACTTGCAGAGGAACTCTCCGCCCTTCTCAGCGCCAATGCGGTCGAGCCCGTACCACCCGGGCAGGAAGGGCAGGGATTCTATTCCAGGTACTTCCTTGTGGAAAAGAAAACAGGGGGGATGCGTCCCATCCTAGACCTGAGAGGCCTGAACAAATTCCTGGTCAAAGAAAAGTTCAGGATGCTTTCCTTGGGCACCCTTCTGCCAATGATTCAGAAAAACGATTGGCTATGTTCCCTGGATTTAAAGGACGCATACACTCACATCCCGATACTGCCAGCTCACAGACAGTATCTCAGATTCCGCCTGGGCGCACGGCACTTTCAGTATTGTGTGCTGCCCTTTGGGCTCGCCTCTGCCCCACGAGTGTTTACAAAGTGCCTCGTGGTGGTAGCGGCCTACCTACGCAAGCTGGGAGTGCACGTGTTCCCATATCTCGACGATTGGCTGGTCAAGAACACCTCGGAGGCAGGAGCCCTCCGGTCCATGCAGTGCACTATTCAACTTCTGGAGCTGCTGGGGTTTGTGATAAATTACCCAAAGTCCCATCTCCAGCCAGCTCAATCTCTGGAATTCATAGGAGCGCTGCTGAATTCCCAGACAGCTCAGGCCTACCTTCCCGAAGCGAGGGCCACCAATCTCTTGGCCCTGGCTTCGCAGACCAGAGCGTCTCAGCAGATCACAGCTCGGCAGATGTTGAGACTTCTGGGTCATATGGCCTCCACAGTTCATGTGACTCCCATGGCTCGTCTTCACATGAGATCTGCTCAATGGACCCTAGCTTCCCAGTGGTTCCAAGCCACCGGGAATCTAGAAGATGTCATCCGCCTCTCCACCAGTTGTCGCACTTCACTGCTCTGGTGGACCATCCGGACCAATTTGACCCTGGGACGTCCATTCCAAATTCCGCAGCCCACGAAAGTGCTGACGACGGATGCATCTCGCCTGGGGTGGGGAGCCCATGTCGATGGGCTCCACACTCAGGGTCTGTGGTCCCTCCAGGAAAAGGATCTGCAGATCAACCTCCTGGAGCTCCGAGCGATCTGGAACGCACTGAAGGCTTTCAGAGATCGGCTGTCCTGTCAAATTATCCAAATTCGGACAGACAATCAGGTTGCAATGTATTACGTCAACAAGCAGGGGGGCACCGGATCTCGCCCCCTGTGCCAGGAGGCCGTCGGGATGTGGCGTTGGGCGTGTCGGTTCGGCATGCTCCTCCAAGCCACATACCTGGCAGGCGTAAACAACAGTCTGGCCGACAGACTGAGCAGAGTCATGCAACCGCACGAGTGGTCGCTCCATGCCAGAGTGGTACGCAAGATCTTCCGAGCGTGGGGCACCCCCTCGGTGGACCTTTTCGCCTCTCAGACCAACCACAAGCTGCCTCTGTTCTGTTCCAGACTTCAGGCACACGGCAGGCTAGCGTCAGATGCCTTTCTCCTTCATTGGGGGACCGGCCTCCTGTATGCTTATCCTCCCATACCTTTGGTGGGGAAGACCTTACTGAAGCTCAAGCAAGACCGCGGCACCATGATTCTGATAGCGCCCTTTTGGCCCCGTCAGATCTGGTTCCCTCTTCTTCTGGAGTTGTCCTCCGAAGAACCGTGGAGATTGGAGTGTTTTCCGACTCTCATTTCGCAGAACGACGGAGCGTTGCTGCACCCCAACCTTCAGTCTCTGGCTCTCACGGCCTGGATGTTGAGGGCGTAGACTTCACTGCGTTGGGTCTGTCTGAGGGTGTCTCCCGGGTCTTGCTTGCCTCTAGGAAGGATTCCACTAAAAAGAGTTATTTTTTCAAGTGGAGGAGGTTTGTCGTGTGGTGTGAGAGCATGGCCCTAGAACCTCGTTCTTGCCCTGCACAGAACCTGCTTGAATACCTTCTGCACTTATCAGAGTCTGGCCTCAAGACCAACTCAGTAAGGAATCACCTTAGTGCTATTAGTGCTTACCATTATCGTGTGGAAGGTAAAGCCATCTCTGGAGAGCCTTTAGTCGTTCGATTCATGAGAGGCTTGCTTTTGTCAAAGCCCCCTATCAAGCCTCCTACTGTGTCATGGGATCTCAACGTCGTCCTCACCCAGCTGATGAAACCTCCTTTTGAGCCACTGAATACCTGCCATCTGAAGTACTTGACCTGGAAGGTCATTTTCTTGGTGGCAGTTACTTCAGCTCGTAGGGTCAGTGAGCTTCAAGCCCTAGTAGCTCATGCTCCATATACTAAATTTCATCACAACAGAGTAGTGCTCCGCACTCACCCAAAGTTCCTGCCGAAGGTGGTGTCGGAGTTCCATCTTAACCAGTCAATTGTCTTGCCAACATTCTTCCCCAGGCCGCATACCCGCCCTGCTGAACGTCAGTTGCACACATTGGACTGCAAGAGAGCATTGGCCTTCTACTTGGAGCGGACACAGCCCAACAGACAGTCCGCCCAATTGTTTATTTCTTTCGACCCTAACAGGCTAGGGGTCGCTGTCGGGAAACGCACCATCTCTAATTGGCTAGCAGATTGCATTTCCTTCACTTACGCCCAGGCTGGGCTGACTCTTGAGGGTCATGTCACGGCTCATAGTGTCAGAGCCATGGCAGCGTCGGTGGCCCACTTGAAGTCAGCCACTATTGAAGAGATCTGCAAGGCTGCGACGTGGTCATCTGTCCACACATTCACATCTCATTACTGCCTCCAGCAGGATACCCGACGCGATAGTCGGTTCGGGCAGTCGGTGCTGCAGAATCTGTTTGGGGTGTAATCCAACTCCACCCTCCAGGACCCGAATTTATTCTGGTCAGGCTGCACTCTCAGTTAGTTGTTCTTCGTAGGTCAATTTCTGTTGTTTCCTCGCCGTTGCGAGGTTCCATTGACCTGGGTTCTTGTTTTGAGTGAGCCTGAGAGCTAGGGATACCCCAGTCGTGAGAACAAGCAGCCTGCTTGTCCTCGGAGAAAGGGTATGATACATACCTGTAGCAGTTGTTCTCCGAGGACAGCAGGCTGATTGTTCTCACCTACCCTCCCTCCTCCCCTTTGGAGTTGTGTTTTATACTTTATTGCTTGTCATTCAACTGGCGGGAGCGGTCGCGCACGGGCGGGAAGACGGCCGCGCATGCGCGGTGGGCGTGCCCTGCGTGCCGACCGTCCCGCGAAGCTTTTTCCGGTTGGTGGGGGCTGCCGCGGACGTCAACCCAGTCGTGAGAACAATCAGCCTGCTGTCCTCGGAGAACAACTGCTACAGGTATGTATCATACCCTTTTTGTAGCATGCAGTGGTACTACAGACATATGCTGCTACACCATCTGTCTTGGTGTACCTGGTAGTACAACTGATACCCGTCAGGGTGGAGTTTTTCTTCCGGAACAGCGACTGGCGAAGCTGTGCCAGGTTTCTTCCCTCATTCGGCTGAAGGCTCCAACAGCGTTGGACTATGTTCAGGGGTCGTTCCTTGGGCCCGGAGCCGCATGCGGCCTTTGCAATGGTATGCACTCAGCTGTTGGTCTTTCTTTTCCGAGGTTCTTCGGTGTTGGCTTAGGTCGGATACTGACTCGAGGCATGCCTCTCGCCGCGTCGGAGTGGCGTGAGGTTATCGGCCACTCAGCTCAGGGGAGTTGGTTCCCCTCGGAGTCCAGGTTGCAGTTCAATCTCATGGAACTTCGGGCGTTTCGGTTGGCGCTCCTAGCTTTCGAGATGTTGTTGAGAGTTCAACCAGTCCGAGTTCTCTGCGACAATGCGACGACGGTAGCGTACGTCATTCGGCAGGGCGGAACTCGAAGTGCTCCGCTGGCAGAAGAGGCGTCCGTGCTGTCTCTTGGGGCAGAGAAGCGTCGAGTTCGGTTGTCGGTGGCTCACATAGCGGGAGTGCTAAGTGTACAGGCCAACTTTTTCAGTCGCAATCGCTTGAATGCCGGGTAGTGGGGGCTCTCTCCGCTGGCTGTCAGCCAGATTTCGGATCGCTGGCGGACTCCGGTGATGGATCTCATGGCTTGATTCTACAATCCCAAGGTGACCTGGTTCTTCAGCAAAGTGCAGCTGGGGCCAAGTGGTAACAGCACTGGTCTTGTTATGCAGAGGTAGCCGGTTCAAATCCCACTGTTACTACTAATAAAGCTGTGAGCAACAACAGTTAAGAGGCAGAGAGATCGAGTCCGAAGGAATAGACCCTATTCTTCAGCTTTGGCCGTTGGAGCTTCTATATGTCTTTCCTCCGTGGCCGATGGTCGGTCGAGTAGTGGGGAAATCTCTCGTCTTCCGGGTCCGGTAATACTTATTGCGCCAGACTGGCCCAGATGTCCTTGGTGCGGGATTGATTCGCCTCCTGATCGACGAGCCGTTCCATCTGTCTCACTGGCCAGGTCTTATCCATCAGGGGCTGGTAGTCATGAAAGATCACGCTCCATTTGGGCTTATGGCCTCGCCTTTGTACGGTCGCGTCTGAGGCGTCCAGGATAGCTGGAGGCGGTTTTGGGACCATGTTACAGGCGTGCAAATGTTCCACTTCTACTGCTTATGATGGAGTATGGAGGTCGTTTGTGGCTTGGGGTTCCTTGGCAGGCATTTCCCCTCAATCAGACCCTCTTGAGTTCATTCTGGCCTTTTTGCAGGAAGTGATGGTTAAGGAACTGTCGCTAAGTACTTTAAAGGGTCAGTTAGTGGCATTGGCTTCCTGGAGGGGTCGTTCGGGGAGCCATTCCTTAGTGTCTCTTCCGGAGTTCGTTCGTTTTCTTCGTGGTGTAGGGCATCTCAGACCTCCTTGAGTTCCGGTGGTGCCGGATTAGAATTTGAACCTGGTCCTTAGGGCATTTCGGCGGTCTCCTTTCAAGCCCCTGAGTAAAGATCTTGAATGTTTTCAAGTTGAAGACTGTGTTTCTGGTGGCAATGGCTTCAGCCAGGCAGGTGTCTGAGCTTCAGGCCCTTTCGTGCAGAGCCCCTTTCTCCGTTTTTTCTGAGGCGGGAGTGTCAATTCCGAAGGGTGCCGTCCTTGGTTTCTAAGGTAGTCACGCGTTTTCACATTAACCAGGGAGTGGTGTTGCCATCCATCCTTCAAGCAAGAGGATTTCCCTCACAAGTTTCGAGCTCTACGGGGTTTAGACGTTAGGAGACCTCTGATGTATTTGGAGGCGACTAATTCGTTTTGAAAACGGATCATCTTTTTGTGCTGTTCGCAGGTCATAAGAAAGCGAACATGACCTCTAAGGCCACGGTCGATCGGTGGCTTATGGAGGCTATTGCATCGGCTTACCTGTTGTTGGGGGATTCTTTCCCTATTCGCATTCGGGCACTCTCCAAGAGGGTTCAGGCCTCTTCTTTTGCGGAGTGTCGTCTGGTGTCGTTGGAGGACATTTGTTAAGCGGCGTCTTGGTCGTCTTGGCATTCCTTTGTTAAGCATTGCCGTCTTGAGATTGCTGCGGGTCAAGAGGCGCTTGTTGGGACTTCTGTGTTGGCGGCCGGAGTAGGCCGGTCCCACCCTTGATGAGGATTGCTTTGGTACATCCCACAAGTCTCTGGATTGATCTGGGGACGCTATGGAATGTAAAATTATGTCTTACCTGATAATTTTCTTTCCATTAGTCCCTCAGATCAATCCAGAGCCCCTCCCTAGAATTTGCTTTCATAATCTCTGATCGGATTCAATATACTTCAGTCGGTTCTGTTCACGTTCCTTTGTCTCTGGACGGGTAAGGCTGTTAGGGTGTGTTTATAGTTACATTTCTAAGTTATAGCAGCTCGGAGAGTTTCTTCCAAGTTTATGCTGCTTTTGCAGAGACAGGAGAGTGTTCTATGGTTTTTACTGCTTTGGTATCGTTATACTGAAGTGAGGCTGGCTGCACATGCTCTATTGTAGCAAACTTCTGAGTTCTCTCTATCTAACCTGCTAGAGGAGGGGCATAACCCCACAAGTCTCTGGATTGATCTGAGGGACTAATGGAAAGAAAATTATCAGGTAAGACATAATTTTACCTTCACTAGACATAGATATTTCAATAGCTGATAATTAATGGGTACTAGTTATTTTCCACATGGCATTGCTGATGCACCTTTTGTTTAGTAGTTCCAAAGTGAAGAATGATGGCAGTGAAGAGCAAACATCCGGATGAAAATGATCATTCACATTTTCCTTTTAATATAAGTACATAAGTAATGCCACACTGGGAAAAGACCAAGGGTCCATCGAGCCCAGCATCCTGTCCACGACAGCAGCCAATCCAGGCCAAGGGCACCTGGCGAGCTTCCCAAACGTACAAACATTCTATACATGTTATTCCTGGAATTGTGGATTTTTCCCAAGTCCATTTAGTAGTGGTTTATGGACTTGTTCTTTAGGAAACTGTCTAACCCCTTTTTAAACTCTGCTAAGCTAACCACCTTCACCACGTTCTCCGGCAACGAATTCCAGAGTTTAATTATGCATTGGGTGAAGAAAAGTTTTCTCTGATTTGTTTTAAATTTACTACACTGTAGTTTCATCGCATGCCCCCTAGTCCTAGTATTTTTGGAAAGCGTGAACAGACGCTTCACATCCACCTGTTCTACTCCACTCATTATTTTACTAGCTGTTAAGCCCGTTAAAACGGGCTCGTATTGGAATGTTTTTTTTCCCAAGGCCCCCCTCCCGTTGCAGCTGCAAGGCCTCCTGCCATCCTCCTTCCCTGCCAGCTCCAAGGCCCCCTCTGTCCCTCCCTCCCAGCTCCAAGGCTCCAGTCCTCCCCCCTTCCCAGCTGCAAGGCCCCCTGCCCGCCCTCCCCCCCAGCTCCCAAGGCCCCCTTACCTCCCTCCCAGTTCCAAGGCCCCCTGCTCTCCCTCACAACTGTAAGGGCCCCATTCCCTCACAACTGTAAGGGCCCCCCCCCCCCGTGCCTTCTTCCCAGCCAGCTGGAAGGCCCCCTTCAGTCCAGCCCTCCCAGCTCCAAGGCCCCCTCTCCTTCTGAGACCTCCCATGTCCCCTCCCCCCCCCCCCCCCAAGGTAGCCGCTACCGCCCCCCCACCCCGGAGTCGCCCCCGCCCCCTGTTCACCCGGCCCGGGCCCTCCCTTCGTTATTCAACTTACAGCAGCGCGAAAACAGCAGCAAGCAGCAGCTCCCGTTGGCCTTCCTTCACTGCCTGTGCCTCGCCCTCGTGTGATGTCGCGAGGGCGGGGCGCAGGGAAGGAAGGCCGACGGGAGCTGAAGCTGAGCTGCTTGCTGCTGTTTCGGCGCTGCTGTAAGTTGAATAACGAAGAGAGGGCCGGGTGAAGGGGGGGGTGGTGGCGACTCCGGGGGGGGGGGCGGTAGCGGGTACCTTGGGGGGGGGAGCGGTAGGGACGTCAGCGGTTCCCTCCCTCCCCTTCCGCGCAGTTTCCCTCTCTGTCCCGCCCCCCTCCCCCCGTCATCACGTCTTGATGCGGGGGCGGGACAGAGAGGGAAGTCTCTACTGCGCATTTGCAGATGAGTCGGTCACTTGCCATTTGTAGGTTTGATAGACCTCTATCATGTCTCCCCTCAGCCATCTCTTCTCCAAGCTGAAAAGCCCTAGCCTCCTTAGTCTTTCTTCATTCTTTAGTGGCACTCCAGACCGGTCAAGATGCTTGGGTTATATATGTCTACCAGCAGATGGAGAATAAGAATACTGATTCTGTTTTGTATAAGAACAGTGTGCAGACTCCAGCCAGCCAGTATTTCTTAGATGGTGGACATGCAGCCAGTGCAGTCTGAGCCAGTTCGGTAGGCCTGGTGAGGGGCTTGGGGTTTTTCTTGGTCAATAAAAGAAAAATTCCTGAGAGGAATCCTTTTCCTCTGCCTGTCTTTACTTGGGGATACTAGTCCGTGGAGGCCACTTCCCCCAGGGGTGTTACACCAGAAAACTGGAAACCTCCCCCCACCCACCCACTCAGTGTAGGGGGAATTGTGAGTGTGCCTCTACTCCAGGGTGTCTGAATGAATGCCTTGAGTTCCCTGTTCTCTTTTCAGCTGCTGGGGCTTAAAAAAAACAAAACAATAACAAAAGAGATGGCAGCCTGAAAGACTTATATCTGGGTCTGATCAGCAGTTGGGAATGGGGTGTTTCTTTTGGGTTCCTTTCTTTGGTTATTTGGCGCTGGTTCTCTAGTTCAGCAGTCCTCACAGTGCTCAGGACTGGTCTCGGGTTGAGTACAGAGAATCCATGGTGCTGTCGTTGTGGTGGAGGCACCAAGTACACAGTGTCAATTCTGCAAGGAGCTGAAGTTGGTGGCGGTAGCTGTGTTGGAAATTCTGCAGGGGGAGTGTGTACAGACATGTCCTTCTGCAGTGGTCCATCTTTAATGGGAACCACTGCCATTTTGGATTCAGGCTCACCAATTGGACCCACCTACTCATTTGCTTCTAGAGGGTTCCCTCCTGGGCACTGCAGCTGCTGGGGATAGGAATCTGCTGAGGGAGGGGGATTGGGTTTTCCCCAGAGATCATTTGGTCTCTTTATAGGGCTTGGCAGACCAGGGGTGCCATATGGACTGAGCCGAGGACTTGACTGATTTGGAGCAGGATTGGTATTAGGAGGGTTTCTCTGATCCCAAGGAGGACCAGCTACTGAAGGGAAACGGGAGCTTTCCCCCTAGAGAGGATCTTACGGTGGGCTGTATTTTCCACAAAGACGAGTTGTCTGAATTGGTAGCCCAGGTTACAGCAGTGCTGAACTTTGAGGATAAGTTATCTGTGGAGGCATGGCTAAGAAAGTGGGACCTGCTGGTGAAAGACTTAAGGAGGCCGCCAAAGTCCTTTCCAGTGAATCAGGATCTGTGGGACATGGTTCCTGCAGAATGGAAGTCCCAAAATTCACCATGCAGAGCAGTGGGGAAGCTGTATCCCTTTCCACTGGAGGACAGGGATTCCTTCTCTCCACCTATAGTGGACGCAGTAGTGACGGTGGTCACAAGGACTACTATTTTGGTGGATGGTAGCACAGCCCTTAGGGGATCCCCAGGTTAGGAGAATGGAGACCCTGCCAAAGTGGAGCTTTGACCTGACGTCGTTAGTACTGCAGACTTCCATATGTGGAGGGCTGATGGCCAGGTAGTAGGCAGAAAGGCTTCTGGATGCCCTCTGTCTGACTAGAAGGCCTTTACTAAGGAAGGAGCTATAGAGGTAGGTTCCTCCTTCTCGGCTGGTACCTTGTATAATCTCCCGAGAATATAGCCCTCTCCATGGCAGCCCGCAGAGCCTTGTGGTTTAGTGGCCGGGCAGCAGATGTCATTTCTAAGCTCTGTAGGCTTCTTTTCAGAGATCCATACTTGTTGGTGTGTGGCCTCGAGGACTCTAAGGTTCCACAATTCCTGGAAGACAAACCCCATGTGGCAGCTGGAGGCGGTTCCACACGTGGCTGTTTTTGAGATGCTAGGTGGTGGAATCCTGGTAGGTTTAGTGGAGAGCAGCAGAGTCGTGTTTTTTCAGAGGACCCAGGCCTGGCAGGGAGCCCAGTGTGGAGGGTCCCCCTGGTGGCAGTAGGTGCCAGGTTAAGGGACTATCAGAGGTGGGCCCATATTACCTCAGACCAGTGAATCCTCAACATTATTCATGACTGGTGTTTAAGTGGTCCCTGCCAGACCTGTTTGTGGAGTCTCCTTGTCGTTCCTGGTGGAAAGCAGGAGTGGTCAGGGACATACTACAAAGGTTGATCGTTTTATAAGCCGTTGTGCTGGTTCCTTGGGAGGAACAGGGCACAGGCAGTTATTCCATCTAATTTGTTGTTCCTCAAAATAGAGGGCGCCTTTTGCCCAATTTTGGATCTCAAGAAAGTGAACAGAGTCCAAAGTGCTCAGTTTTCCCGTGGAAGTGTATCTCCACATTCCTGTTCGCAGAGCACATTGGAGGTTTCTGTGATTTGCTTCTGTGTGCTACCCTTCAGTTTTGTGACTGCTCCTCAGATTTTTTCCAGGGTGATGGTGGTGGTAGTGCCAACCCTGAGCAAGGAGAGTATACTAGTACATCCCTACCTGGAAGATTGTCTGATCACAGCAGTTTTTCCAGGAGAGCAAATGAGAGACAGTTCAGCTGATTGGTATTTCGGGAATGGTCTTAGACTGGTTTGCCTCTTATCTAGCAAATTGTCAGTACACAGTATTTCATAATAGCCCTCTGTACTTATAGCCCTGACTGGTGTTCCACAATGATCAGTCCGGTCTCTAACATTATTTAATATATTCCTGGCCCCTTTGTTAAAATTGGTATAGTTACTAGACCTTACTACATATATATATGCCAACAATATTAAATACATTCACTCCCACAGAGGTCTCTGAAGTTAATCAAAAAATCTCTCAGCTCACTCAGTGGCAAGGAGTACAAATTGGTCCTCAATCCCACTAAATCAAAAACAATATTTTTCCTGCATAGAATGAGTCCTCCTTTTCCTTCACCAATTTTTCTTGAGAACTCACCAGTCCCCCAAGTACAGAGTGTTCGTTTCCTTGGGATACTTAACCTTTCATTCCATAGCGTCCCACAGATCAATCCAGAAACTTGTGGGTTATGTCCCTCTACCAGCAGGTGGAGATAGAGAGGTCTGCTATATGTGGTCATGTGCAGCCATTTCAACCTCAGTATTCTCTCTATCTAGCAGGTGGAAGGTCATAACTGTGCAGCTCTGGATTGTTCCAGCCCTGGGGTCCTTGCGGATCCAGTTGAGCCTCAGGTCCCTGAGTGGGAATTTGTGGTGCACACCTGGTGATTCCAGGTCCCTCCCGTCCTCCCCTAATGCCCCGTTTCCCCTGGGTTTGGTACCCGGGTGAGGGAAGCTGACTGATTCTCTTCTGCCTCTTAAGAAAAGCACAAAAAAAAAAAAAACTCAGCTGACAGTCTCCTCAGCTGCCGAGATAAGCTTTTGTATTTTTTAAATAGATCGCGGAGGATCCCTGACGTGGCCACAGTTAGGCACAGGGGAGGCTGTGTTGATAGCAGCTGAGAGATGTCAGCTCCTTCTGAAGCCGCGAAACGCTGCTCCTGGTGTGGGAACCGGCGAGCAGCGTCCAGGGAACGTGAGGCTTGCATGCGACACGCCAAGGCTGAAAAGCAGCACGCTCCCAGTTCTCCGAGGTTGGGTGGCGACGGGTCAATTTTGAGAAATCGTTCGGTGGGAAGCGCAGGTTCCACAGTGCCACGTGGGCCGGCGGGCTCCATGTTTTTATCTTCCTCCGCACTTGGAGTTGCACGTGGTGTCAGAGCAGCAGTCTTCAGACTGCCATTCGGTGCTGACAGATTTCTGTGGGGACACAGATGCTCCCAGCGTGTCTGAGGCAGCTGTTGAGCCTTTTTCTTCAGTTTGTGCTTTTAATGCACAAAGCATTTATATTGAAGGGGGAGTCAGGTTCCTCTCTCCCCCTTCCAGGCTGAGCCTTCTCCTGTTTTTTCTCCCTCTCAGCCCTTAACTAAACGGCCCAGAGTGGAACCTTTGTTGCTGGAGGATGGAGAGGAGAAATCTTTCCCTCCAGATTCTCCCTCGGGATCCGTGGAATTTGCAGAGGACGCAGGCATTTCCCTGTCTGATGATGGGGATGATCCTACGGCGGTGTGCTTGTTGTCCAGGCGCTGGAGATTTTGGACATTTCCTCACCTGAAGCCTCGGTTGTTCCTGCTCCTCCTCCTTCCATCATGTTCGGTACTAAATCCCTGGCCAGGTCCTTTCATATCCATGAGACTATGAAGATTCTTATTTCAGCACAGTAGGACTCTCCAGACGGGAGTCTGAAGGTGGCACGGGCTATGGGTCGCTTGTATTCGCTTCCATCATCAGACTTGGAAGCCCTCAAGTTCCCTACAATGGACTCTGATTATGGCCGTCACAAAAAAGACCACTTTCCCTGAAGAGAACGCTGTAAAGTGGTTCTTCACCCGATTTTCCTCAAACTTAAGATAACTAATTACCTGAAATCATGCCGAAACGAAGGGGCAAGCAGCGTGTGATTCCCTCCACAGCTGCGAGAACCACATGTCCGATAAACCGTTTTACTATGCCTGGAGGAAGTTCGGGGTTAAGTCCCTCGCTGCTGAAAATGTCTCAGGTGCTCCAAGCTACTGTTTTACCCATGGAAAAGATTGCAAACTTAGAAATAAGAATGAGTAATACTGAGAAAACTTTACTGTCATATAATGAAACTTTAAAATCTTGCCAGCAGATACAATACAATTTGATAAAAGAAAATGCTTTACTGCATCAAAAGATTGAAAATTTGGAAAATCAACTAAGAGCAAAAACTCTTAGGTTGATTAATTTTCCAAAAACCTCTTCAATGGCTCCACTAATAATGTTTAAGAAATATTTGTCAGAAATTTTAAATATTACTGGACAAGCTTATCCACCTGTGTCAAAAATTTATTATTTACCACCATATAAGAAGGAGAAACAAGAGTGGACCAAAATGAACAAGGAGCTGAAGTTTCATTTGACATATTGAATTTAACACAAATAATTCAAGAAGAAGAAACGGTGACACCAGCAACATTAATTGTCTCTCTTGTTTTGGAACCTGACCATGATTGGGTCCTTAAACAATTTTTTCGTTATAGAGATGAACTTTTTATGAACAATAAAATTAGAATATTTCTGGATATTGCTAGAGCAACTCAAGAGACGTCAAGCATTTCTAAAGCTCCGTCCAAGGCTCCTACAGTTGGGAGGATTATTTTGGCTAAATTTTCCATGTAAATGTGTGTTAAAAATTAATTCAGTTAAATATATCTTCTACAATTCAATTTAATTGAGTAGCTTTATAGGTTCTAAGTTGGCTGCCACTCCTAACCAACAACTAGCGGCTTTATCTACATCTACTCCGTAAAGGAAAATTAGGCATATTACGTATCTCTTCTATTACCTAAGCTAATATAGTAAAAAAATTATTTCATGAAATTCTACCTTGTCTCCCCCTCAAATTGTGGACTTGAAATGGATGAGATAGAAAGTATCTCTATATATAAAAGGCAACCCCAATGTACTGAAGCCTCCACGGAAGTTGAGGCGCCCGAGATATCAGGTGTGCCCTGGAGTGTGTGCACCGCCCTCGCGTCAAAACGTCATGATGTCGAGGGCGGAGCTTTGACACTCGAGGGCCGAAACGGAAACGCCACAGCGAACAATTAACAAGGCAAGTAGCGCGGAGGGAGGGGGCCCCTTGCTAGCGCCCGTTTCATTGCACTCAGAAACGGGCATTTTTTCCTAGTTACCTTATAATTTGAGTTTGTACTGAAAAAGATGTCTAATCTATTCCATTTTTGCATGTCAAGAGATTTCTCCGAGGACGAGCAGGCTGCTTGTTCTCACAAGTGGGTTGACGTCCACGGCAGCCCCTCAAATTGGAAAAAAAATCTCGCGGGAGGTCCTGCACGCAGGGCACGCCGACCGCGCATGCGCGGCCGTCTTCCCGCCTGTGCGTGACTGTTCCCGCTCAGTTTTTCCGATTTCCACGCTGGAGAGAGACGCGTCTTCGTCCCTCTCCATGTCAGCCACGGAAAACCGATTTGCGGCCTAGTCTGCGATTTCTTTTGACTTCTTTCCGCGCGTTCGCGTGCCCACCTTTCTAAAAAAAAAAAAAAAAAAAGTTTCTTTTTCGTCGAGTTTTCTCCTTTTGTTTCGCCTCATCGCGGCCTCCTTCTTTGTTTTGTGATTCCTTTTTACCGCCACCATCGACGATTTTTACCTCGCCGACGCGATTTTTCCGTCGATGTCCTCGAAGGTCCCAAGCGGATTCAAGAAGTGTGGTCGGTGCGGCCGGCACATCTCGCAGACCGTTCCTCATGCTTGGTGTCTCCAGTGCCTCGGTCCGGAGCATAATTCCAAGGTATGCACCTTGTGTCTCGGCTTGAAAAAGCAGACGCAGGTGGCGAGGCAAGTTCTTCAGGATTTGGCGATGGGCAAGCCAGCACGGCATGCTTCTCCAAGCCACGTACCTGGCAGGCGTAAACAGTCTGGCTGACAGGCTGAGCAGACTCATGCAACCGCACGAGTGGTCGCTCCATTCCCGGGTGGTACGCAAGATCTTCCGAGAGTGGGGCACTCCCTCGGTGGACCTTTTCGCCTCCCAGACCAATCACAAGCTGCCTCTGTTCTGTTCCAGACTTCAGGCACACGGTAGACTGGCGTTGGATGCCTTTCTCCTCCATTGGGGGAAGTGCCTCCTGTATGTATATCCTCCCATACCTTTGTTGGGGCAGACCTTACTGAAGCTCAAGCAAGACCGCGGCACCCTGATTCTGATCGCGCCCTTTTGGCCCCATCAGATCTGGTTCCCTCTTCTTCTGGAGTTGTCCTCCAAAGAACCGTGGAGATTGGAGTGTTTTCCGACTCTCATTTCGCAGAACGACAGAGTGCTTCTGCACCCCAACCTTCAGTCTCTGGCTCTCATGGCCTGGATGTTGAGGGCGTAGATTTTGCTTCATTGGGTCTGTCTGAGGGAGTCTCCCGTGTCTTGCTTGCTTCTAGGAGGATTCCACTAAAAAGAGTTACTTTAAGTGGAGGAGGTTTGTCGTTTGGTGTGAGAGCAAGGCCCTAGAACCTCGTTCTTGTCCTGCACAGAACCTGCTTGAATACCTTCTACATTTATCAGAGTCTGGTCTCAAGACCAACTCAGTAAGGAATCACCTTAGTGCAATTAGCGCTTACCATCATCGTGTAGAGGGTAAAGCCATCTCTGGAGAGCCTTTAGTCGTTCGATTCATGAGAGGCTTGCTTTTGTCAAAGCCCCCTGTCAAGCCTCCTGCAGTGTCATGGGATCTCAACGTCGTCCTCACCCAGCTGATGAAACCTCCTTTTGAGCCACTAAATTCATGCCATCTGAAGTACTTGACCTGGAAGGTCATTTTCTTGGTGGCAGTTACTTCAGCTCATAGAGTTAGTGAGCTTCAAGCCCTGGTAGCTCATGCTCCTTATACTAAATTTCATCATAACAGAGTAGTGCTCCGTACTCACCCTAAGTTCCTGCCAAAGGTGGTGTCGGAGTTCCATCTTAACCAGTCAATCGTCTTGCCAACATTCTTTCCCAGACCGCATACCCGCCCTGCTGAACGTCAGTTGCACATATTGGACTGCAAGCGAGCGTTGGCCTTATATCTGGAGCGGACACAGCCCCACAGACAGTCCGCCCAATTGTTTGTTTCTTTCGACCCCAATAGGAAGGGGGTCGCTGTCGGGAAACGCACCATCTCCAATTGGCTAGCAGATTGCATTTCCTTCACTTATGCCCAGGCTGGGCTGGCTCTTGAGGGTCATGTCACGGCTCAGTGTTAGAGCCGTGGCAGCATCTGTGGCCCACTTGAAGTCAGCCACTATTGAAAAGATTTGCAAGGCTGTGACGTGGTCATCTGTCCACACATTCACATCACATTACTGCCTCCAGCAGGATAGCCGACGCAACAGTTCGGGCAGAATCTGTTTGGGGTTTGAATCCAACTCCACCCCCCTGGACCCGGTTTTATTCTGTTCAGGCTGCACTCCCAGTTAGTTGTTCTTCGTATGTCAATTTCTGTTATGTCCTCGCCGTTGCGAGGCCCAATTGACCCTGTTTGTTCTTTTGAGTGAGCCTGGGAGCTAGGGATACCCCAGTCGTGAGAACAAGCAGCCTGCTTGTCCTCAGAGAAAGCGAATGATACATACCTGTAGCAGGTGTTCTCCGAGGACAGCAGGCTGATTGATCTCACCTACCCTCCCTCCTCCCCTTTGGAGTTGCGTTTTTTTCCTCATTTCTTTGCTTGTCATTTAACTGAGCGGGAACGGTCGTGCACGGGCAGGAAGACGGCCGCGCATACGCGGTGGGCGTGCCCTGCGTGCGGGACCTTCCGCAAGATTTTTCTTCCTGTTTGAGGGGCTGCCATGGACGTCAACCCAGTCGTGAGAACAATCGTGAGAAAGATCTAGGAGATCTAGGAGATTCCAAGGGGCAGTGGCTCCTGGAGGATAGACCTAGGTCCTGGAAGGCAGGTCTGCCCAAAGCTTGGTTTAGAGAGTCTAGGCGTTACAGGCCGGGCCATGTTGGGTCTTTTCAGAAGTCCTGTTTTGCTTCAAAGCCTCAGCCTTTTTACGGAGCGCGCCGAGCTGCAGCCTCATTGTCCAGACAGCAACCAGCAAATAGACTTTCCCAATGATAGGGGCCCTGGTCCATCCCCTGCCGGTCATCGGGGGACGCTTGTCCCTCTTCCTGGGGGAATAGACCAGGGTAACGTCCGACAAATGGGTCTTGGAAGTCATCTGAGATGGTTGCAAACTTGAATTTCCTCAGCGACCCTCCAGACCGGTCAAGACGCGTGGGTTATGTCCTCCTACCAGCAGAGGGAGACTGAGAAAACACTAAGCTTTTGAAGCCTGTATATATAACCTGTGCAGAACCTCCACTAGCCAGTATTTTCTCAGTCTCAGCAGAGGTAGCAGTTGACAGCCTGTGCAGTCTCCAATAATCTGGTGAGGTAGTTTGTCATTGGGTCGTAGGAATTTTTCCTTCCAAACTTTATTCTGTTGCAGTACCCTGTACGTGTGTGTGTAAAAAAAAAAAAAAAAAAGGTGCTTTGGGGCCCTGGGTCTGGTGGGGCCCAGTTTTTCCCCCTGGGGTGTTACACCTATGTTTGGGTCCCTCCCCCTGTGCTGCTCTCTATTTCTGTTTGCTTGGCAGCTTTGTGCCTCGGCTGCTTTCTCAGTATTGTAGCCTTGAGTGCTTTACAATTTCCAGATGCCAGAATTAGAGTACTGTGCCTTTAAGGTCAGTTATTCTAGTTCGTTTTGCTTGGCAGCTTTGTGCCTCGGCTGCTTTCTCAGTATTGTAGCCTTGAGTGCCTTACAATTTCCAGCTGCCAGAGTTGGAGTACTGTGCCTTTAAGGGCATTTATTTCTTTATTTTCAGCGGACCGAACGGGGGTTTTGATTCCTTGCTGGAACGAGAGAGCAGCGCTTTCTCCACTGCTTTTGCAGTGTGAGTGAGTTTTTGGTTTGGCGCGTTTGCGGAACAGCTTTTCCCTTCCCTTGTGGTTTATGGCGGCCCAGCTCCTCCTATGTCGCGCGTGCTCGTGACGAGGGGTAGAGGCGCCGGGCGCTCAGTGTAGCTTTGCGGTGCACCTATAAAGGTGGCTGCGGCACCCCCCGACTTGACCGCGGAGGGATCGATGGTGTCGGGAGTCTCCGGGTCAGCGGGAGCGTAGGCAGGGCCGCTGTCAGCGGGAACAGTTTCGGCGGGAACAGCCGCCATCTTGAGTCTGACGCGGCCCGTGGAGCCGGCTGGTTTTGGGCCTGCGGCCTCCGTTTTTGGCACAAAAGGGCCTAATGACGGTCCAGGAATGGTGGGCTTTCCTCCAGATTTTGTCTGGACGCGGTATCAGGCCTGGAGATCGGGACCCCCCCTCCCCCCCCCCCCCCCCCCCCCCAATTGGAAGAGGGGGCTATTTCCGTCTTGGCTGAGAGACCACGGTTAGAGTGGTCAGAGGACAGGCAATGTTTTTCTCCTGTAGCTGCAGAAGCTGCGCTTAGTGATCTGGGGGAGTCAGATGGAATTGACGGCTCTCAGGAGCGGGATTGTTGGATTCCTGGAGAGGATCCTTCAGTAGTGCGGATTTTCCATAGAGATGAGCTGTCAGAACTCATAGATCAGGTGTCGTCCACCCTTCAGTTTGGTCCTGAGGTGGCTTTGGGGGAAACTGTCCAGGATCCGTTGGTGAAGGGCATTCAGCGTCAGGCGTGATCCTTCCCTATGAACAAGGATCTCCGGGAGATGATTTGTCAGGAATGGGATTTGCCGTGTAAGGTGGCAAAGGCAATGGCGAGGCTTTATCCCCTCCCTCAGGACGATAGGGATTCCTTTAAGGCTCCCACGGTAGATGCAGTAGTGACGGCAGTAATTATAGCTACGGCTATCCCGGTTGATGGAGGAACGGCCCTCCGTGATCCTCAGGATAGGAAGTTGGGATCTTTTCTCAAGCGTAGTTTTGTTTTGTCGGCTCTAGCCCTGCAGGCCTCGGTTTGTGGGGATCTGTTAGCTCGGGCATGTTTTCGTTGGGCCGAGAAGCTCCTGGATGATTCGGTAGATGTTGGTTCTTCTGGGGGTCAGGAGTTAGCCGACTTGGACATGGGTTCATCCTTTTTGTCTGAGGCTTTTATGATTTGTTGCCTACTTCAGACAAAAAATATGGCTATGGTTGTGGGTCTCTGCCACTTAAGGGAGCTATGCTCTTTGGAGAAGATTTGGACAAGTTAGTGTGAGGTCTTAGTGATACCAAGGTTCTATGGCTTCCAGATTTTCGGTTCAAGGCAGGGGCCAGAACTAGTTCCTCTCGGGGACAGTTTAGGGAGGCTCAGCGGTATAGGCCGGGCAGATCGAGTGGGACCTACCCCTAGCTGTCTGTTTGTCCAATTTAGATTGTAAGCTCTGTTGAGCAGGGACTGTCTTTTCATGTTAATTTGTACAGCGCTGCATAAGTCTAGTAGTGCTATAGAAATGTTTAATAGTAGTAGGACCTCTAGGGGTCGGTTTTTCCAGCGCACACAGTTCTTTCGTGAGAGTCATCGCGGAGGGCGTGGCTTTTCCGCGGGAGGTTAGTATTCAGGCCACAATTCCCAATGAAGGTGTGCGGGCTCAGGCTCTGGTGCATGTTGGGGCTCGGCTGAGTCTGTTTTACCAGAGTTGGGCCCAAATCAGGTCAGATCAGTGGGTTCTCAAGGTGTTTCGAGGCGGATGCGCTGGAATTCGAAAGCTGTTCTCCCGAAGTGTTTCTGGAATCCCTCTGTCGGTCTTGGAGCAAGAGGGCAGCAGTGAGGGACACTCTGCGGTGGCTGCTCGCGTTGGGAGCCGTGGTTCCTGTTCCTTCAGATCAGCAACGCTCAGGGTGCTATTTGATCTATTTTGTGGTCCACAAGAAAGAGGACACTTTTCGTCCCATTTTAGATCTCAAAAGGGTCAATGCGGCACTCAAGGTGCCCTCTTTCCGGATGGAGACGTTGCGGTCGGTCACTGGTGCGGTCAGGAAAGGAGAGTTTCTCACTTCCCTGGATTTGACGGAAGCTTATCTTCACTTTCCTTTGTGCAGCCTTTTGGTTCCAAGTTACAGGGTCCGATTCATCGGTTCCTTGCAGAGAAGGCGCCGACGGCCCGTACTTATCGTCAGGTCCTGGGCCTGATGGCGGCGACCATAGAGGTAGTTCCGTGGGCCAGGGCGCACATGCGTCAGGTACAGTCAGCTCTGCTCAGTCGTTGGTCCCCTCTGTCGCAGGACTTGGAAATGTGTTGTCCGCTGTCGGTGGCCCCTCGTCTCAGTCTCCGCTGGTGGCTCAGTCCGCGCAATTTGGGAAAGGAATGCCGTTGGAGTCCCCACAGGGGCTGGTAATGGTCACGGATGCCAGTCTGCAAGGTTGGGGGGCACATTGTCTCAGGTAGCTCAAGGCCGGTGGTCTCGGGCAGAAGCAGAGTGGTCCATCAACCGGCTGGAAACTCGGGCCATTCGGGTGGCGCTCCAGGCCTTGACGTCGGTGGTTCGCCACAAGGCAGTCCGAGTGCTCTGTGACAATGCCATGGCAGTAGCATATGTCAACCGTCAAGGGGGGAACAAAGAGCCTTGGCGGCGCAGTTGAACTCATCTTCAGGCTCTCTTGGCAGCGCATGTGGCCGGGGTAGGTCACATAGATGCAGATTATCTCAGCAGGCACACTCTAGATCCCAGAGAGTGGTCTTTTCTTCGGTCAGTGTTCCAGTGAGTTGTGTCGGTCTGGGGACTTTCGGTGATCTTAGGGCAACGGCTCGCTATGCGCAAGTTCAGAGATTTTTTTTTTTCAGTCGCTGAAGAGACCCTTGAGCGGAGGAAATCGACACTCTTCTGTTGCCTTGGCTTCGGGAGTGACTGTATGTGTTTCCTCTGTGGCTGTTAGTCGGTCGAGTAATATAGCGCATCGAACATCACTCCGGTCGGGTGATTCTGGTAGCTTCGGATTGGCAGCGTCGACCATGGTATGGAGACCTGGTGCGGTTGGCAGGGGCGGCGGCCCTGCCTTTGTTGGGATCAGTTCTGTGTCAAGGCCCGATAATCATGCCGGATCCGGCTCGGTTTTCGCTTATGGCTTGGCTCTTGAGCGGCACAAGTTGAAGAAGAAGGGGCTTTCGTCCAGTGGCTTTGCTACGATGTTGAGTTGCCGTAGACGATCCACTTCCTTGGCGTATGTCCGGGTTTGGAGAATCTTTGAGCACTGGTGTGAAGACCATCGAGTTCGGCCGTTTCACTCTTCGGTGGCGGAAGTTTTGGAATTTTTGCACGATGGTGTTGATAGAGGTCTGGCCTTGTCTACACTGAAGGTTCAGGTGGCAGCTTTGTCATGTTTTCGTGGGAAGCTTCAGTGAAAGTCCTTCGCGTCTGTGCCTGAGGTAGTGCGTTTTTTGAAGGGTGTTAAGTTGCTGCGTCCGCCTCAGTGACGGATGGTGCCTCCGTGGGATTTGAAGCTAGTTTTGGATGCTTTGATCAGGCCTCCGTTTGTGCCTCTGGTATCGGCATCTTGTAAGGATTTATCTTTAAAGGCGGTCTTGTTGGTGGCGATTACTTCAGCACGGAGTGTTTCAGAGCTTCAGGCTTTGTCTTTTAGGGAACCATTTTTGTCCTTTCTGAGGGAAAGGTTTCGTTGCGGACGGTGCTTTCCTTTTTTGCCCAAGGTGGTTTCCGAGTTCCATGTTAATCAGGTCATCTCTCTGCCAGTGTTGGGTGATATGGCTGGAGATTCGGAGCAGCGTGGTATTGCCAAGCTGGATGTCAGGAGAGTTTTGAGTTGTTAGCTCTCTGGAACTCAGGACTTCAGAGCCTCTGACCGTTTGTTCGTTCTTCATGGTGGCCCAAAGAAGGGTGTAGCGGCTCCTAAGGTGACCATAGCACGGTGGTTGAAGGAGGCGGTTGCATCTGCTTACTTGGTGAAGGGTCCTGTGGTGCCTAGGGGCTGGTCTGCTCATTCCACTAGGGGAATGGCAGCCTCGTGGGCGGAGAATAGTATGATTTCTCTGTTAGATATTTGTCGGGCTGCGGTTTGGTTTTCGTTGCATTCCTTTGTGAAGCATTATAGGATTCCTGTGCATGCAAAGGACGAGGTGCGCTTTGGGGCAGCAGTTTTGACCTCTGGCCTTAGTAGGTCCCTCCCATAAGTTAGTTACTGCTCTGGTACGTCCCACGCGTCTTGACCGGTCTGGAGGGTCGCTGAGGAAGGTGAAATTAGATCTTACCTGCTAATTTTCTTTCCTCTAGACCCTCCAGACCGGTCAAGAGCCCGCCCTGTCTGTATTGGAGGCCAGGAGGTGTGTTTGTTGGATAATTCTTGGCTGCTGTAAATTGTTGTTTCTCTAATTGCAGACTGTTTATTTCTGTTTTGTGATAGGAGTCCGGGACAGGTGGGGCTCTTCTTTGATAGTCCACCTGTAGAAGCCCAACTGTTTTATCAAAGGCAAAGGAACATGTTTCCGTAAGAGCAAGCGGAAGATGTTTCTTGTTTTTGCAGTTTACTGTGACCACGTACAGGGTTGCTAGTTGTTGTTAGTGTTTTTTGTTTCTCTGCTTTGTCAGGGGTATACTGGCTAGTGGAGGTTCTGCACAGGTTATATATACAGGCTTCAAAAGCTTAGTGTTTTCTCAGTCTCCCTCTGCTGGTAGGAGGACATAACCCACGCGTCTTGACCGGTCTGGAGGGTCTAGAGGAAAGAAAATTAGCAGGTAAGATCTAATTTCACCTTGCTCGTTTTTTGGCAGGATTTGTTTTTGATTCTCCTTGCAAAGGTCCGGCCAAAATGAGAGTGGTTCGACAGACCCTGGAAGACTTGCTTCAGCTGGGTGCAGTCTGTCCACAATCAGAGGTCGGTCAGGGATGTTATTCCATTTACTTTGTCGTTTCCAAAAAAGGTGGCTCTCTCTGGCCGATCCTGGACCCCAAGTGTGTAATCAGGGCACTGCAGGTTCGCAATTTTCGAATGGAGACCTTGCGATCCGTGATTGCGGCAGTGCAGCCAGGGGAGTTTTTAACTGCCCTCGATCTCAGAGACTTATCTTCACATCCCCATTTGGCCTCTCTTCAACATTTCCTCGGTCTCCATTTTCAGTTCCAGGCCATGCCACCACTCCACAAACTTTTTCCAAAGTACTGGTGGTCGTAGCAGCCTTTCTTCAAAAGGAGGGGATATGGGTGCACCCCTACCTGGACGACTGGCTCATTTGAGCACCCTCTTATAGTTTGCAGGCAACGAATCAAGTGATTCGCCTCCTACAATCCCTAGGTTGGGTCATCAATTTTCCCAAATGTCACCTAATTCCATCGCAGTCCCTGGAGTATCAGGGCTTTCTGTTCAACTTTCGGGCAGGGACGGTGTTTCTCCCGTCTGCTCGCAGTCTTCGGCTGCAGACTCAATTAAGCAGCTTGTTGCAGTCCCTGGCACCGAGAGCCTGGGACTATGTGCAGGTGTGGAGCTCGATGACCTCCACCTTGGATGTGGTCGCATGGGCCCAGAGTTGTATGCGGCCACTCCAATTACATCTGCTCAGCCGGTGGTCTCATCTTTTGGAGAACTACACGATCAGGATTCCGTGGTCTCCCCAGGTCAAAGCAGAGATGGGCTGGTGGTTGGTCCCAGAGAAACTCCTCAGGGGCCTCCCATTGGCCACTCCAGAATGGGTGGTTGTGACAATGGATGCGTCCCTGTATGGTTGGGGGGGCACACTGCCTCAGTCGGACAGCCCACGGGACATGGTCACTGGTGGAAGTGACTTGGTCCATCAATCGCCTGGAACTGACGGCTATTCGCTTGGCTCTACGGGAGTTCCTGGTCCTGATTCAGGACCGTCCGGTGCGTGTTCTCTCCGACAGTGCGTCAGCGGTGTTCTATGTGAACCATCAAGGGGGCACCAGGAGTATGCTGCTGGCACGGGATGAGGCTCAGATTTGTCTCTAGGCGGAAACTCATGTGTCCCTCCTTTCAGCGGCCCATATTGCTGCTACTACTACTACTACTACTTAGCATTTCTATAGCGCTACTAGGGTTACGCAGCGCTGTACAAGTTCACACATGGGGAAGGACAGTCCCTGCTCAAGAGAGCTTACAATCTAAAGGTAACAAACTATGTAGTCAGTGTAGTCAGTGTATCATGAATGGGGAAGGTGGTTAGGCGCCAAATATTGCGGGTCTGCAGAATGTCCAAGCGGACTTCCTCAGCCGGTATAGTCTGGATCAGGGGGAATGGGAACTATCTCCCTTAGCCTTCGATCAGATAGTCTCCAAGTGGTATTATTAGGAAAGGAATGGAAAACAAAAATGAGGATGTTATAATGCCTTTGTATTGGTCCATGGTGCAACCGCACCTCGAATATTGTGTTCAATTCTGGTCGCCGTATCTCAAAAAAGATATAGTGGAGTTAGAAAAGGTGCAGAGAAGGGCGACGAAAATGATAATGGGACGACTTTCTTATGAGGAAAGGCTAAAGCGGCTAGGGCTCTTCAGCTTGGAGAAAAGGCGGCTGAGGGGGAGATATGATAGACGTCTATAAAATAATGACTGGAGTTGAACGGGTAGATGTGAAGCGTCTGTTCATGCTTTCCAAAAATACTAGGACTAGGGGGCATGCGATGAAGCTACAATGTAGTAAATTTAACACGAATCGGAGAAAACTTTTCTTCACTCAACGTGTAATTAAACTCTGGAATTCGTTGCCAGAGAATGTGGTAAAGGCGGTTAGCTTAGCGGAGTTTTAAAAAGGTTTGGATGGCTTCCTAAAGGAAAAGTCCATAGACAGTTATGACAAGCCCCTCTCTTCATTCCTTACTGACTTCGACGCTTGGCTCACCGTCTTTCTTGATCCCGCATCTCCATCCCTCATTCTTGGTGATTTTAACATTCACGTTGACAACCCATCCAACTCCTACGCTTCTAAATTCCTCTCTGATATCCTCCTTTAACCTCCGACTATGCTCTACCACCCCTACTCACCATGATGGCCATTGTCTCGACCTCGTTCTCTTCTCTTCCTGCTCACCTTCCAATTTCTGCACCTCAGTCCTTCCTATCTCAGATCATCACCTAATCACCCTCACACTTCATCACCCTCCCCCTCAACCTCGCCCAACTATAACCACGGCCTTCAGGAATCTCCAAGCTGTCGACCCCCCTACCCTATCCTCTCACATCTCCAATCTTTTCCCTTCCATCTCGTCTTCTGAATCTGTCGACACGGCTGTCTCTACCTACAATCAAACTCTCTCCACTGCTCTGGATACCCTAGCACCATCTGTCTCTCGCCCCACTAAGCGCACTAATCCTCAGCCCTGGTTAACCCCTTGCATCTGTTACCTTTGCTCCTGCACCCGATCTGCTGAACGACTCTGGAGGAAATCTCGCACCCTGTCAGACTTCACCCATTACAAATTCATGCTATCCTCCTTCCAGTCCTCCCTATTCCTTGCCAAACAGGAATATTATTCTCAATTAACCAATTCTCGTGGCTCCAACCCTCGTCGCCTCTTCGCCACCCTCAACTCCCTACTTATAGTACCCTCCGCTCCCACTCCCCCCACTCTCTCCTCAAACACTAGCTGACAACTTCTGTGATAAAGTGCAGAAGATTAACCTTGAATTCACTTCCAAGCCTTCTCCTCCCTGTGACTTCTTAACCCACTCCCTCAACCAACCTAACCCGGCCTCCTTTTCCTCCTTCCCTGAGATCACCGAAGAGGAAACTGCTCGCCTTCTTTCTTCCTCTAAGTGCACCACCTGTTCCTCGGATCCCATTCCCACCAATCTGCTTACCAACATCTCTCCTACAGTTAACCCCTCAATCTGTCACATCCTCAACCTCTCTCTCTCCACTGCTACTGTCCCTGACACCTTCAAGCACGCTGTAGTCACACCACTTCTCAAAAAACCATAATTTGACCCCACCTGTCCCTCCAACTACCGCCCCATCTCTCTACTACCCTTCCTCTCCAAATTACTTGAACGTGCTGTCCACAGCCGTTGCCTTGACTTCCTCTCCTCTCAGGCCGTCCTCGACCCGCTTCAATCTGGCTTTCGCCCACTACACTCGACAGAAACAGCACTCTCTAAAGTCTGCAATGACCTATTCCTCGCCAAATCCAAAGGCCATTATTCCATCCTCATCCTCCTCGACCAATCCGCTGCCTTTGATACCGTCAATCATAATTTACTTCTTGACACACTGTCCTCATTTGGGTTCCAGGGCTCCGTCCTCTCCTGGTTCTCCTCGTATCTTTCCCAACGCACCTTCAGAGTATTTTCTAATGGCTCCTCTTCCACCCCCGTCCCGCTCTCTGTTGGGGTTCCTCAAGGATCTGTCCTTGGACTGCTTCTCTTCTCGATATACACCTCTTCCCTAGGCTCGTTGATCTCATCACATGGTTTCCAGTACCACCTCTATGCCGATGACACCCAGCTTTACCTCTCCACTCCCGACATCACAGTCTAAACCCAGGCAAAAGTTTCAGCCTGCCTTTTTGACATCGCTGCCTGGATGTCCAACCGGCATCTGAAATTGAACATGGCAAAGACTGAGCTCCTTATCTTTCCACCCAAACCCTCTTCTCCTCGTCCCCCACTTTCCGTCTCTGTTGACAACGCCCTCATCCTCCCCGTCTCTTCAGCACGCAATCTCGGAGTCATTTTCGACTCCTCCCTCTCCTTCTCTGCCCATATCCAGCAGACAGCTAAGACCTGTCGCTTCTTCCTCTATAATATTAGCAAAATTCGCCCATTCCTCTCTGAACAGACCACCCGAACCCTCGTCCACTCGCTCGTTACCTCTCGTCTTGACTATTGCAACCTTCTCCTCGCTGGCCTCCCGCTTAGCCACCTATCCCCCCTTCAATCTGTCCAAAATTCCGCCGCACGTCTTATCTACCGTGTGAACCGATACTCTCATATCACCCCTCTCCTCAAGTCGCTTCACTGGCTCCCAATCCGCTACCGTATACAGTTCAAGCTTCTCCTATTGACCTTCAAGTGCACTCAATCTGCTGCCCCCCATTACCTCTCCACCCTCCTCTCCCCCTATGTTCCCACCCGTAACCTCCGCTCTCAGGACAAATCACTCCTATCTGTACCCTTCTCCACCACTGCTTCCAGACTCCGCCCCTTCTGCCTCGCAGCACCTTATGCCTGGAACAGACTTCCTGAGCCCATACGCCATGCGCCCTCCCTGCCCATTTTCAAGTCCTTACTCAATGCCCATCTGTTCTCCCTTGCTTTTGGCGCCTAACCACCTTCCCCATTCCTGTTACCTACACTGACTACGTAGTCTACCGTTAGATTGTAAGCTCTCTTGAGCAGGGACTGTCCCTCCCCGTGTTTAAACTTGTACAGCGCTGCGTAACCCTGGCAGCGCTATAGAAATGCTAAGTAGTAGTAGTAGTTATTAAATGGACTTGGAGAAAATCCACTATTTCTGGGATAAGCAGTATAAAATGTTTTGTACTTTTTTGGGATCTTGCCAGGTATTTGTGATCTGGATTGACCACTGTTGGAAACAAGATGCTGGGCTTGATGGACCTTTGGTCTTTTACAGTATGGCAATACTTTGTACTTATGTGCTTCAGAGGTCGTCTTTACTGCACTTCCATCGCAGCTCACCCAGACGTGGTGCGTTTTCTGAAGGGCGTGAACCACTTACAGCCGCCGCAAGATCCCGAACTGGAACTTGAATCTCATGCTCAAAGCCATGCATCGGCCTCCCTTCGAACCTTTGGTGACTTTAACCTTAAAGGATCTTATCTTGAAGTCTGTCTTTTTGGTTGTTATTGCTTCAGCCAGGCGGATTTTGGAGTTACAGGCATTGTGCAGGGATCCCTTTCTTCACTTAGGCAGGGGTGTCCATCTGGATGGTTCCTTCTTTTTTGCCTAAGGTACTTTCACGTTTTCAACTTAATCGCTAATGTTGCCCGGCCTTTCATAGGGAGGATTACCGACTTTAGGGCTCTTCGTTGTCGTGGATGTCACGTGCATTCTCCTTTTGTATCTGGAGGTGATGAATTAGTTTAGGCATTCGGATCATCTTTTTGTTCTTTTTGCAAGTCTCAAGAAGGGTGATATAGCTTCTAATGCCACAATGGCCTGCTGGCTAAGAGATGTGATAGCTTTGGCGTACTTGGTTATGGGGAGGTCTTCTCACTTACACATCCGGGCCCATTTTAGTGGGGCTCAGGCTTCTTCACACGCGGAAGTCGCGAGCGGTGTCTCTGGAGGATATTTGCAGGGCAGCCACATGGGCTTCGACACATACTTTTATCAGGCATTATAGAGTGGACGTGGCAGTGCGTCAGGATGTGGTTTTTTGGTGTCTGTCTTACAGCTGGGTTGGGATTATCCCACTCTACTTGAGGACTGCTTTGGTACATCCCACAAGTCTCTGGATTGATCTGTGGGACACTATGGAAGGAAAAATTGTTTCTCATCTGATAATTTTCTTTCCATTAGTCCCCAACAGATCAATCCAGAGGCCTGCCCTACGTTTTCAGCTATTGTTGGTTTTAAGTTATCGTTTCTTCAGGGATTACTTCGACTGGTTTATTTTAAAAATAAATTTTAAAAAAAGACAATTTTTGAACAATGTTTAGATCTGTTTGTGATGTTCTCCCACTTCAGCAGTTGAGATTCTTGCATATGTATATGAAGAGGCAGGAGAGTGTGTCAGACTTGTGAATCCTTGTGCTGAGTAGAACACTGATGTGCCCTAAAGACGAGGAGGCCCGGGTCCTGACTCCCGCCGTTCCCCAGAGGTTGAGCCCCCTAGGTGCGGGTGACCAGCAGGACTTATGGAATCAGGGACCTGGTCAAGCCCAAAAGGCAGGCGGCAAGCACAGAGGAAAGACAAGGTATGCGCTGGGGTCGATAGGCCGGCAGCAGGCACGAAGAGTAGTCCAGGTAAGCGCTGGGTCGGTAGGCGGGCATCAGCACAAAGAGTAGTCAAGGTAAGCGCTGGGTCGGTAGGCGGGCAGCAGGCACAACAGAGTAGTCCAGGTAAGCGCTGGGTCGGTAGGCAGGCAGCAGGCACAAAGAGTAGTCAAGGTAAGCGCTGGGTCAACAGACAGAGGTCAGAGACAACGTAGATGGAATAATAACACACAAGATCGCTGGAGCAACCTACCGGAAGTAGAAGCCAAAGCAACAAATGGAACAGGCAAGGTCAGCTGAAATAGTGCTGGTGTCTGACATCAGCAGAAGCCAGCAGGGAAAGGGAAAGCAGCCATAGGGCAGGGAGGAGAAGGAAAGATAAGCAGCTGCCCAATGGGGAGCAGCAGCCAACGGGCAAAGAAGCAGCCCATAGGGCAGGAGAGATGAGTCAAGGAGGCAAGTTGCGTGAGCAGCCAACCTCGTTGGGGCAGGAGGCAGGACGGGCATCAGGACCACGCCACCCAGGAACACTCCGACGCGCAGCAACCAATCTCAGCCGGGCAGGAGGCAGGACGGAGCATCAGGACCACAATGCCCAGGAACACCCCGATGCGCAGTGCATGCCAGTACAGACAGCGGGGCCCCAGGAGTTCCGACGCGCAGCGCCGTGTCAGTCTGGCAGAGAGAACACCGCGCAACCCGAGAAGGCTGCCGGAGTACAGTAGGAGACGTGGACAGTGTATGGCTTCATTTTCTTTCCACTGCTTTTGGTATGGTTCATACTGAGGTTGAAATGGCTGCACATGACCACATATAGCAGACCTCTCTATATCCACCTGCTGTAGGGGGACATAACCCACAATTCTCTGGATTGATCTGTGGGACTAATAGAAAATTATCAGGTGAGAAACATAATTTTTCCTTCCTCCCACAAATATCCATCATGCCCTCCCACAATATCCCAAGTAGTTAAACGCTCCTTCTACAAACTATGACATCCATTCTGTTCCACTCTCTACTTCTTCCAACAGCACTTAATTTATTATTTACTCTTGGTCATTTCATAACTAGATTATTGTAACTCCTTGTATAAAGGTTTTCAGGTTAAGCATTTTCAGATTATTCAAAATACAGCCATTCATCTAATTTCAACCTCGCATAAATATAATCATGTGTACTCCTTATCTTAAAGAGGCTCACTGGCTCCCCATATCACCATATTAACTTTAAACCTTGTTTTGCTTGTTTTTATAATCTTTCCGTTATCTTATTCCTTATAGTCCTGCACATGCCCTTAGATCTGCCCAGCAAAATAATTAGTGATACCAAGCCATCACAAAGTAATTCACAAGCACACCAGACATGTTATATTTAATGTACAGGGGCCATACCTGTGGAACTCTCTTTCTCTTTGCCTTCAAACATCACTTACCCAATTCAAAACTGAACTTAAAAAAAAAAAATATATATATATATAATGTTTTATTACAAATATAATTCACTTTTTATTAAAGTTTGTGTTATAACACACCAATAAGAACATTGCCTTGTCCATTTATTAAACTGAATGAAACAATCATTAAAACTAGAACAATAACAATCCAGAAGGAAACTGCAACAAAGCCCTCTCTTCAGAATATCAGTAGATCCTTAAACAGAAAAAAAAATAGTTTTTCCTTGCATGTTTCCCTGTTTGTCCCTTCTACCTGTACATCATGATAAGACCCAGTCAAAGGAAAAAGGGGAGGGGAAGAAACTATTTGCTAAAGGCATATGGGTAGCAAGACAACTAAGGAAAAACAGGGAATCAATGAAACAGTAAAATAGTAAAATCCAGGGCATGGTTAAATCAGTGAGAGTCCCAAGTAGTAGAGTCCGAGGCAAGAAATGTAAGTAGCGGCTCCCATCTTCTCTCCCACTGTTTCAGATGTCACTGTAGTATCGCTTGAAACCTCTCCCCCTCAATAATGTAATGCAATTTCATAATCCAGTCTAGTACTGCGGGAGGGTGTGGACGTTTCCATTGCATTGCTATAACCAGTCTGGCTGCTAAAAGTAAAAATGAGAAAAGGTAGTGTTCTGTCCAGAATTTGAATCATGCCACCTGTCTGTATATGCAGCAGGGCCCAGTTCGTAGCTACAGGTATAATTAGTGGCAGATAGGCGGTTGCCAACCATCCAAACTGCATCCCATATGTGTCAATTTTAGCACAGTCCCACACATATGCCGGAATGTACCTGGTGCTCCGCACTGTTTCCAACATAGAGAGGTAGTCCCAGAATTGATCTTGTGCAGTTTGGGCGGGGTAATGTATACGCTACGCAGGAGCTTATATTGCAAATCTTGGTGAGAAACTGCTGTAGCCACTTTTCTGGTAGCCAGGGTACTCCTTTCCCATTGATCTTCCGAAAAGGATCAAGCCACTTCGGCCTCCCATTGTTGGTAAAATGGCACCGGAGGATCGACTCGCCCAATTAGTAGTGCCTGATAAAAGCGAGAGATAATGCCCTTCGAGTTAGATGACTTTCACATTGTGAATTCTGTAGGATGCAGCCTCGGAGTGAAGGCAACCTGATTGGATCACAGGAAATGAAGAAGCTGGTTAAGAAGCAAAAGGGTGCGGGGGCACTGTGCAATGATCCATAATTTGAGTCCTTGTGAGTAGAGATCCATCCCATAGAATGAATCACCCAGGTGAGCCCATTAGCCTGCAACCAGTCAAACCTGGCGCCACAATTCTGGTTCGGAAAGAATATGGAGGAAGTTTGAATATCCATCAGGGGAGACAGTTCAGGGCCGGATTCTGCAGTACTTAGTGATCCATTGCCAACCTGCATAGTGGGACCCAGGGATGGAATAGTCGGAGAGAAACTGAAACATATGGGATTAAACTTGTTTAAAGATACATATAAATGGAGTTTTCACCTATCAACTAGACATGCCGGGAGATACTTGGAAGACACTCCCTCTTGTCCTTTCCCTCCCCCTTCTATCCTATCAATTATTGTATCTCTCCCCACTGCCTACACAGCGTGCCTGG